>NC_091952.1:46034166-46249166 GCF_031021105.1 Erythrolamprus reginae
CAGTCACTCTCTTTCAGCCCAACCCACCTGACAGGCTTGTTGTGGGGAATATAGGTGGAGGAAGGTGTGTTGGATGTTTGTCACCTGAGTTATTTAAAAGAATCAATAAATTGAAATTTTAAAAGTAGAAAGATATACTTCCCAGTGTTTTTCTTATCTATAAATTATGAGAAAAAACTAAACTGAATACAAGATTTTATGGTTTTGCACAATGCAAGACTCAATTTTAAATAGAACCATGTATCATTGATGAACAAATCATTGCCAAAAGGTATAAATATATGTTGAAATATGACACAGAAGGAGAACAAGTGAAAGAATGTATGATCAAATTGGCTTAATTTTGACTACAATATTCAAATAGGTTAATGGGAAAATATGTCTTGGAGAGGATTGAAATTTACATTGTTCTAATCTTTAAGAGAATTTTTATAAAATGATTTGTTGTAAAAAAAATTCAGATACAACTAGAATGCATTAATTGAGAAGATTTTAAAAACTAAAATACAATTGAAACCTAATTGACAGGCAACCTCTAGAACTTTGTTTTTAAATATGACAACTACAGCAAGATGACTATCTGCTCAAAAGTGAAAAGGCTGAACTGCTACCCTCAATGGAGGAGTTGTCAGTAAGGATGATTGGAATTGCAGAAAAGGCTAAATTAACTACTTTGATTAGAGAAATGACAGTATCTATATTTATCAACGACTGGAAACTCCTTATAGACATTTTGCATGAAATGGAAAAATGCATTTATGGTTTGAGATTTTGATGATTAGAAAAAAAATTAGATAGTAGAAAAATGTGATCTTTTTTGTAGTCATGGAGTAAGAGAACTTTGTAATTTCATAGCAATAGCACTTATATACTGCTTCATAGTGTTATTACAGCCCTCTCTATTTACAGAGTTTACAGAGGACCCAACAATCTGGGTCCTCATTTTACCCACCTCAAAAAGATGGAAGGTTGAGTCAACCTTGAGCTGGTGATATTTGAACTGTTGAACTGCAGCTAGCAGTCAGCTGAAATAGCCTGCAGTACTGCACTCTAATCACTGCACAACCTCGCAATTTTCTATGCATTTACTGCAAAGTAAATCTGAAGCTAGTTTTCTCTCTCTCTCTTTCTCTCTCAATCACTCCCCCCCCTCTTACTCCCTCTCCCTCCCTCCTTCCATCCCCCTTTTCCTTCTCCTCTCTCCCCTCTTTAGTCTGTATTAGTTTTGGTTAGTCTTTATGTTTCTTTTTTAAAAAACTTAATGAAATTTATGTAAAACTCACAATTAAGTGCAGACACTGTCCTTGGAATAAAAATTAGTACCTCTCCCTTTGAGATGCTTGTATGATCATTACATAAAGCCAGGTATTTGGACTGCAAAGTTCAGTCAGCCCAAAACATTTTTATTGCTTGAGGCAAAGAACACAATGACATGTTTTTCCATTCCATATAAAAAAGCCCAGTGGACTAGGACTGAATCTTTCTGCACGCAGGCAAAAGAGCGTCATCTTCCACATTTAAAGATGGCAAATTAGCCCTGGGAAGCCCAGAACAGGTTATATAACATGCATCACTCTTCCCTGGATCTTTATTGCCACCCTCCCAGAATTTGCTACAGGAGTTACCTGCTCCATTGAGCCCCGGAGTAAGGCTCCTCATATCTCTTTTGCTATTTGTGTAGATTGAGAGGGCATTTGCAACTACTGAAACACCAAACATATCTACATTGTTGAGACTGGACATACTTAAACTAAAAACACTGGAAACCTTACTTTCATCAGAGATGTTGATAGGACATAGCAAAATGTTCTTAAGCCTTGACTAGGCATCACCAACAAACTTCTCCACACCCAGTTTGTCATTCTTCAGCTGTAATTTATCCGTAGTTCTCAGAATTCATCTGGCTAGAAATTCATCTGGCTAGGTTGGATGCCAAAATGGTGATGGGGCCAGACTATTTACAGGACCACCTCCATCCTCATAGCTCGCTGCGGCCAGTGAGGGCCCATGGAGTCAGCTTTCTCTAGGTCCCGTCCGCCAAACAATGTCGGTGGGACCTTGGGGAAGAGCCTTCTTTGTGGCGACTCCGACCTTGTGGAATCAACTGCCCCCAGAGATCCGCACTGTCTCCTCCCTACTGGTCTTCTGGAAAGCTCTTAAGACTTGGCTTTTCTGGCAGGCCTGGTATTAGAACTAGATTGATTGTAATGTATGCATGGTTTTTAAAATGATACTATTATTTTTATTATACTGTTGATTTTATTGTTGTATTTTTTGGGTTTTTTTTTTACTATTGTTGTATTTATAACTGTTGTTAGCTGCTCTGAGTCCGTTTTGGAGTGAGCGGCATATAAATACAATCAATAAATAAGTAATAAATAAAATGTGTAGAGGAAGAGAGAAAGAAAGAGCAAGCTGGTACTTAGGGAATAAGAAATCACAAAATGTTTGAAGCTCATTAGGACAATTGATAGTCCTGATTTACTGTGTTGGGCTTACAGTTTGTTTTTAAATCTATTTATTACTTTGTCAAATATGTACAAGATCTCAGGTATGAATATAAACATGAACAAAGGAAATGAATATAAATAAATAGAGACAATAGGACAGGGATAGTAGGCACACTGTTGTGCTTTTGCACGCCAGAGGTGTGTTTCTCCTGGTTCGCCCAAACCAGTAGCAACCAGCTGGTGATGTCACTGAATCACTCACCCAGTTTGACCCAGGTTGGTGCTGATCTATGGGTGCTACCATTTTGAGGGGGGGATTTTTTGTGATTTGCGGGGGTGGGGTGTTCCATGTTGTTTTCTTCTGCGCATGCAGATATGGTTCCTCTGTGTGCTTGGAAGTGGGCCCTCCCTCCTGTCCCTGGGTTTGTACAGACCTTTATTGCTTCTTCCGAAACACAGCCTATCAGCTCCTCAGCTGTTTTTCATGCTAATTTCCTTGTTAACAATGGGGAAGAGCTTGAATTCAACTACTGAGCATGCACTGCAGCTAATTTGCACGAATGGACATGCAGTTCCATCATTATGTGATGCGGGGGGGGGGGGGAGATAAGTAGAACCCATCCCTGATACAGTGTTTCCCAACCTTGGCAACTTGAAGATATTTGGACTTCAACTCCCAGAATTCCGCAGCCAACAAATGCTGGCTGGGGAATTCTGGGGAATTGAAGTCCAGATATCTTCAAGTTTCGAAGTTTGGGAAACACTGCCCTGATACCCTTCCCCTTTACGGACCTCTTTACAGATCAAGGTCCACGGTAGTCAGTTTAAGGTTGAAGTTGTGAGGGTTTGAGGATGTAACAATGGAGGAGTTGCACTCAGTAAACAAAAGTAAAGTTAACCAAAATTATGGGGAAGAAATAGGTTTTAAATTTCAAGGGGTAGGGTGGAAACCTCATCCTATGTGTGAATGATGATGTTATTGATAGCTTGCTAGGCATCTTTTTATCTACTCTAGGAGAAATGTTGGAATCATTGCTGACTGAAAGCTAATTCAAGAATAACTTAAATATAATTTGAAATATTGTTCTTCAGGATGATTACATGGAACTTCCATACTCAGAAACAGCATGATACTAAATACAGTGATACCTTGTCTTACAAACTTAATTGGTTCCTGGACGAGGTTCTTAAGGTGAAAAGTTTGTAAGACGAAACAATGTTTCCCATAGGAATCAATGGAAAAGTGATTAATGTGTGCAAGCCCAAAATTCACCCCTTTTGCCAACCGAAGTGCCCGTTTTTGCGCTGCAGGAATTCCCCTGAGGCTCCCCTCCATGGGAAACCCCACCTCCGGACTTCTGTGTTTTTGTGATGCTGTGATTTCACTGAGGCTCCCCTCACTGGGAAACCCAACCTCCGGACTTCCGTTGCCAGCAAAGCACCCGTTTTTGCGCTGCTGGGATTCCCCTGCTGGGATTCCCCTGCAGCATCACAAAAACACTGAAGTCTGGAGGTGGGGTTTCCCATGGAGGGGAGCCTCAGGGGAATCCCAGCAGCGCAAAAACGGGTGCCTCGCTGGCAACAGAAGTCTGGAGGCGGGGCATCCCAACGGCAGCGGTGGGTTTGTAAGGTGAAAATAGTTTGTAAGATGAGGCAAAAAAATCTTAAACCCCGGGTTTGTATCTCGAAAAGTTTGTATGATGAGGCGTTTGTAAGACGAGGTATCACTGTATTAGTTACTGAGGACTATTCCTTCAAGCTCATCATTTGGTTTCCTAAATAAATCTGCTTAAATGTTGCAGGAAACAGGATCCTGTGTTAGAGAGACCTCTGCTCTGATTCAGTAAGAGTCCTGTTATGTTTTTCAATCAGATTCCTTTTAAGGAAAAATGCCAATTGGTTTTATCTGGTGGAGATGACAATTATAAGTAAGCTAGTTGAGCAAGAGTGCTTGGAGCAAGAAGCAACAGAAAAAGAATACCTAATGACTCAGAATTGTTTATTTTTGTACATGATTCACTGCAGACCAGCTGTCCAAACTGATGTATGGAAAAATGGTAAGGAATTCTCAATTGGAGTAAAAAAATATTCTGGCTCTATTTTAGATTGTCTAAATTAGACTGCTAGATTGGGCATGGAATAATTTTGTGCATTTTAAGGGATGATGGGATTTTAAAAAAGGATTATTCTATTAATTATCTTTGACACTTTGATGGCTTTCAAGCCACTACATACAACATGATACTTGATAGGTTATCTAGATGGGAATCATAGGGACATTGTTTCAGTAGTTCTGTTATGGATTTCTAGAAGATGGTTCTGCATAACTATTGCGTTTTCTGGTAGAATTTATCTTTAGCTTATCTCCTATGTTGGTTAACACTTTCATAAATCTTCCAAGTGATATAACCAGAAGATTTACGCAGTTCTCATTATAATTACAGTTAATCCTCAATTTATGACCATAATTGAGCCCAAACTTTATGTTGCCAAGTGAGAAATTTGTTAAGTGAGTTTTGGTCCATTTTGTGAATGTTCTTGCCTTGTTTGTGAAGTGACTAACTGCATTTGTTAAATTAGTAACGCAATTGTTAAATGAATCTTGTTTTTCCATTTACTTTGCTTGTCAGAAGGTCGCAAAAGAGGATCACATGATCCTGGGACCCTGCAACTGTCATAAGCAGGAGTCACAAATAGGATATAGAACACTTTTTTAACATGGGATTTGTTTTACAAATGCTGAGATAGCAGAGGTAGAAAAGTTGGAAGAACACTATTGAATCTATAGTTGGAAGAAATTGGAAGACTACTATTGTATATACAGAATATACAAGTAAATATTATTTGTTGTTGTTGATGATGATATTATGTAGAGCAGAGATAGCAAATCTATGGCATGTGTACCAAAAGTGGCACGCAGAACCATCTCTCCAGGCATTCCAGCCTTCGCCTGTTGCTCTTCTGGGTTTCAGCACTGGCCAGCTGGTCTTCATGGGCACGTAACTGGAAGACCAGGTGACTGGTGCATATGTGCATGTCGGAAACCGGAAGCTTAGGGGAACTGCCCTTCCAGTTTCCGGCATTCCCGCAATTGCACCTGCATGTTCCCGTTTTGGCATTTGGTGCCAAAAGGGTTCCCCAACACTGATATAGAGGTAAATTGATCCAGACAATACACTGTTTACTAAGCACTCTTGTATTTTAAAGAAAAATTGTACAAATTTATAAAAAAAATATGAGTCACTTATCAAACATCTAAATGCAAATCACATGACCATGGGAATGCTACAATGGTCATAAGTGTGAAAAATGACCATACGTCACTTTTTTCAATACCTTTGTAACTTCAAACAGTCACTAAGCGAACTGTTGTAAGTCAAGGACTACCCATGTACTCAACTAGTCTTTGTTTTGATTCAATTCATGAAGATATGGAATCAATCACATGACTCAATAACAGTTTGGATAAAAAAAATGAATAAACCATAACTTGATATGAACTGTGTAAAAATATTTCTATGATTTTTTTCTCACAATTTTTAGTAAATTTGATAAAAATTACTTTCAATTTTCCCCATGGGTAGGTGTGCATGATTCTGGTGCAAACCTTAATCACTGAGCAAATGTAGGGTGTGTTTCTCATCTTTTAGTATGTAATCATTTAATTACTGGTTTACAACCTCTCCGTCTTCCTACTTTTTAATTAAAGTGCAAGAGAAGAAAAAAAGGAAACTCCTTCCACTGAGCTTTCACTCAAGCTTTGTGGGCAGCCAGGTAAGCTGCACAAAAGAATAACAATAGCAAATCCTGCCACAAGGCAATTTAAAAAAAATAATCTGAAAAAGTCACCAAAATATATTCTAAGGAAATCCTTTTGGGGAAAAATGGGAGGCCAAATTTTGACATGATATTAGCTAATATTGTTGGTGGCTCAATTGGGATTGTATTTCCTTGAAAAATTCACTTTTCTGATTAAGAATGACAATAGAGGTAATTTTATTTAAGTAGCTAGATACAAAGCATCATCTATCATTTGAGGCAGAGAACATAATGACTCCTCTTTGATAGCTGGCTATAGTATTCACATCTGGTCACATCCCATTTGGGCTCTTCAAAATTACATTCCTTAAACTACGTACTAAAATTAGAGAGGAACCAATTTATGCAGTTACATGGGCTCCTATTCAATATCTGATCACAGTAAGCCATGTGTCTTAAATTGAGTAGAAGCCTGATAAGAACATTTCTTCGGCACAGGTAGTCCTTGACCTATGACCACAACTGAGCCCAACATTTTTGTTGCTAAATGGAACATTTGTTAAGTGAGTTTTGGCCCATTTTATGACCTTTTTTGCCAGAGTTGTTAAGTGAATCATTGCAATTGGTAAGTTAGTAACAAGGTTGTTAAGTGAATTTGGCTTCCCCACTGATGTAACACCACCAACAGCAACAACACAACAGAATAGGAAGGGACTTCACACAAATGGTTATCCAACATCTTCTTTAAAACTTCCAGTGTGGGAGCATTCACAACTTTTGGAGGCAAGACTTTGCTTCTCAGAAGCTCACCAAAATTGATCACATGACCCCAGGGCACTGCAACTGTCATAAATATGAACCAGTTGTCAAGCATCCAAATTTTGACCAAAAATCTTCAGTTCTAATAAATGATATAATTAATTTCTTTGATTTTTGGCTTAGACTATGATTTCTGGCAAACCACGACTTCTTTACATTCACAGGTGTCAAACTCAATCATGTCACTTGATATCACAATCCCCCCCACCATCTGACTTGTAGCATTTGAGTGTGGTGTGATTGTGAGGTATTGATTGTTTTGAGTAATAATGGGTTTTAACTTGTTCTTTTTAATATTAGATTTGTATTATATTGTATTGTTATTGTTGTTGTGAGCCACCCCGAGTCTTCGGAGAGGGGCGGCATACAAATTTTAATAATAATAATAATAATAATAATAATAATAATAATAATAATAATAATAATAATAATGTTTTTGCCTTAGCGGATCTGGAGTGGGCATGGTCTGTGGGTGACACATCCAGTCCGTGGGCTGCCAGTTTGACAGGCCTGATCTACTAAAAGTTATTACAGCAGTAAAATTCATCTGTGTACTTAAATTAACCAGACTATAGAATAGAATGGTGAACAGCTAAACATCGTTCTGATTCTTGCCAAGGCACCATGTGGCCCTTGGGGATATATTTGGGCCATTTATCTCAAAACACTGACATCTAGAAGGATACGCCTAACTGACAGTGATAATGTAGCATAGAAAAGTTGCTGAGCACCAGGCTGTTTGCCTGAAACTGAATACAACTGAATGGGTTTTCAGCAAATGCCTAGATTTGAATAGGGCTCATCGGGAACTGCAGTCTTGGATAGGGCTTAATTTTTTCTGAGTAGGAAAAGAATAGATGTGCTTTTGTGAAGCAGTTTAGTTATTAAGAAAATAAGAGAGGTATTCTGTAGGACTACCTAGCCCCTTCCTCTCCAAAAATATAGAATATTTATTTTGTAATTTATTTATTATTTAAATTTATATGTCACCCCATTCTAACAGGATACCCACATTTAGGGTGGCCTTCATAGTAAACAGTTGAAGATGCATTATGTGGCTTGAGAAAAGAATTAAGCAAACTAGACATGGACATTTTTCTGTTTTTCCGTATGGCAGAGACCCTTGTAGACAGGTGAAGAGTGGACTAATAAGTAACAAAGAGCAAACACTGGTCTCTCCAAAAATGTGAAAAACCTGCTGAAGTTTATTGTCCCCAGACTCTTTGGCACTCAAAGTCAAAGACTGACAACAACAAAAAAGACTCTTTGGAATCCCAGCAATCCAAGCCAAAAACTCAAAAGGTGATACCTAGAAATATGAAGCTGTTCACCATTGCCATAATTGTTCAGAGCCCTTTTCAATAATAATAATAATAATAATAATAATAATAATAATAATAATAATAATAACAACAACAACAACAACAACAACAACGTTTATTTGTAGTGCCCTTTTAACAAAGGACATAACAACAGGCCATGTAAATAAAGATCTGCTGCTAGAAGAACTCAGATGTAATTCTCAGAAAAAGTATTAAACCAAGGAAGTAAATGAGTCTGGCAGCAGAGGTTTGAGGCTTGTTCTCCTGCTCTTACACCAGCAGTCTTGTTCTGCCGGCGTGTCTCAACTGCCCATAATTTTAGGGTAATTAGTCCAGGAAGACACACACCACACAATAAAAGGAAAACCCAAAAATTTTTATAAACAGAAAAACAGAAGCAGATCCCTTTTTAAATGTCAAAGGGATTTTCTGGTAAACACAAGGCCCAGGTTAAATGCAATCCAATTGCTCACCCAATAACTGGGAAATTGAGTCCAATTCTAAAGTCCAGAGAGTCCACACACACAATCCTGAACAGCAAAAACCACGATCTTGGCGAAACAGTGAATCAGATAAACTGCCATGAGGCTAAAACACCAGGCTGCACTTTTATCTGTAGCACTAATTACAGCAGCCCCACCCAACCATAGGTGACCTCATTTTCTCTTGTAATAATCCTTCAGTTGTTGTCTCCTATGCATCACTCTACGCATGCGTGGATATGTCATTAATTCTTGTTCAGAATCCAGGGATGATACAGATGACTGATCTCCTCCTGGGCTGTCTGCCAAACTCCCCTCTTCCCTGTCACTCAAGCTTCCTTGGTCAGAGGAGACTTTGTCAGCAGATTCTACTGGGAGCAAAACAGGCCTGCGGCATGTGGATGTCTCCCCCACATCCACCTCCACATTCCTTGGGGCAGGAGCTGGGCCAGAGCTAACCACAAGTCTCAACAAGCCTTCTAGCCTTGACTGTGAGAAAATAGGCAGATCCTTATTTGAGTAGTGCCTGGCCCTTTCTTCCTCCTGAATAAGGCTTCCCAATATGACAAACCAAATGGTGGTGTCTGGGCAGATGAGCGGGCATTTGCACTCCCTTCGCGACCGGCTCTCCAATGACCAACAGGCACGAGTGAACTGGGAGCATTAACTCCTGTATTTAATCCTCCTGCTTCCCATTTTGTCTGCAACAACCACCCTGTGTGGTTTGGGTTGGACTGAGAGAGAGTGAATGGCCTAGAATCATCTAGCAGGAATAGAACTCTCAGCTTCCTGATTTCTAAGTCAGTACCTTAGCCACTGGACTGGCTCTCTTGCAGACTGGAGCTGCGATTAAGGCACAAAGAGGCTGGTGTTTTTCCTTCATCCTATTCCAAAATAATCCTGGATCCAGTGGAAGAGCTGTGGAAAATCTTCCTTAGGGAAACACCATTCTCCAGATATTCCTGAACTATAACTCCAAGCAATTTCATCCAGTATAACCAGCGGTAAAGGCCACAGTTACAACACCACAACTCTGTTCTAACTTTCATTGGAAAGGGCCCCCAGCCTAGCCTACTCTAGCTCTGACACCTAGTCTAGGTGTTCTACTAGCAGCTTTGATTGTTGTGTGAGACTTTTAGCAATGCAGTATAGAAAGACTGCATAATTTTAATGAAGCGTCATTTGTTGACTGTATGATAAGTATGGGCATCCTGGTACTTGCACGAAGGACCTAGATACTATTGCTAGCCTGTGTTAGTCTACTTTTCCATCAGATTCTCCTTTTGCTTCTTTTTCACCTTGGTTAATCAACCTTATTTCCATTATCTTAATTATGCCTTACCCTTGTGCCCCAAGTTCTCATTGAAGCATTAGAAATTGTGTTCATTCTTCCTTCACAGCTAATCTCACTATGCTAGGTTCCCATGTGTGGGAGATCAGTGAGGAAATTTCTCCCAGTGATATATTACTTCGAAGGATCCCATTACATTAAATTCATACCAAAAACTTTGTGGTGAATATTGTCGAACTAGGAAGATCAATTCTTGCCTTGGCAAAGTCACAAAAAACTGCAAATGATGCTCATTTTAAAGCTATATATGCAAAGGAAGCACAATATATGCAAAGGAAAAGTAGTAGGTTAAGTCCAAATCTACAAAAATGGTTTCACTGCAACTCATATAGCAGTGATGGGGTGGAGGTGGGATGATTAATATTGTCTCTTGAATAATTTTGGTAGTAAAAATCCTTGAAGAACGGAGTGAGGATAGCAGCAGTTCTCCAAGATTAAAGAAAGGAGCTCTGAACAATTATGACAATGGTGAACAGATTCATACTTTTAGGCAGCGAAGGACTACCAAAATTTTTACTATCACATTGTGGGCATTGCTTATGCATTTTCTTTCAATATCTTTCAGTGCAAATTGGGTGCTCTGGGGTGGAGCTCCATTTTCACCACCCCACTGCATTTACCCCCATCCGGGCAGTAGCCCACCCCTGCTTTTAGAGGTTTCTACTAAAACCCCTGAGTTTGCCATTTATAACCAGGTGTTCAAGATCATATATTTCCTCAACAGAAGAGTTATTTAGAAAGAAGACAACTCACCTGAATTTTGTTATTTCTACTGGAAAACCAATTTCCGTAGGAAGAAAATTGGAAAGGCTTAGATATCCAGCCACAGTGTTTCTCAAACCCAGCAATTTTAAGAAGTTCTCCAAGAATTCTCGGAGTCAAAATGTACACATCTTAAAATTGCTGAGCTTGGGAAACAAGCAATAGGACTCCTGGAAATCCTACAAAGTGTGTTTCTTGTCCTGGCTTACCTGAAAGGGCTGGTATTAGTCTTGGAAAACTATACAACTTTCTCTTGGACTATCTTATATTAAACAAAATCAAGGGAGATTTATTTTGAATTTCTTTTTCACACTCCCTTTCTGTCTCAGGAATGTGTAATCTCTTCCCCAAATCCCTCCTTAATGGCTCAGTTGCTTTTCCTTTCAAGGATTTTCTTACACCTTCTCCAAGGTCAGCTCTAAACGCCTTTGCAGTGTATCATGATGCTGTAGATACTCAGTAATACATCCGCTGCATTCATTTGCAACCATAACTAATTAGTTTCCAGGTACAATTGAAGGTGTTGGTTATTGCAATTGAAGGTGTTGGAAGAGCAGCTTAGTCTAGCTTTCAAGACTATGTGGGAATATTATAACGAGAATGGCCTAAAACCTTAATATTATTTGGGATGGAGTGAATCTGGTACATTGTGAGATGCCACATTATCTTGGTGTTACACTGGATCAGACATTACCCTTGAAAGACAATTGCAATTTAAAGCAAAAGATCTCCACTCTCAACAATCTCCTTAGAAAGTTGCCTGAAATCCCTTGGAGTGCCCACTCTCCCTACTACTCTGCAAATGGCTGCCCTTGCATTATGTTATTCAGCAGGAGAGCACTCTGTACAGGTGAATAGTGAGCTTAGTGATAAGTTATTGCATGTTAGTTCTCCATCCCACTTGACAAACTATGTATCATGGCATAAATAGTCCTGCTAGGCATCAGAAGGAGTGTGGCACACGAGGTGGAATATGGAAAAGTATTAAGATGATCCAGGATACCATTGTTTGGCCAAATACCTCCTGCAAAAAGATTGAAATCAAGGAGGTTTTTTAGATTGCACGAAGGAGATTGTTTCTACACCTCAAACACAGTGATTAAAAAGATGGAAATCTTAAGTAAAATATCTTCATAATTGGAACCACTTGAGGAGATGCCTGGAAGTGTGAAGGAGAAATGGACAATCTGAAGAGGTTTAACCCTGCTGTTCTGAACTAGATAAAAATGAACAAAATTGCACAAAAATGCTAGGGGCGGCCTTTTGCGAGCAAAATAGAAATATAAGCATTAGGTTTTCATCTCAATTTTACTTTCATTGTGTTCAGAAAAGTTCAAATTAGTATCCCAGCAAAAAAAGTTTTCAAAAAGACCAAATTTAAGTACCTAAATTAAACCTTTTTTGGTCCGGGTCGTATACGACCGGAAGAGTACAAGTGTGACTTTTTTTGCCCAGCAAAAACTAAGGCCCCCCACCCCCAAAAAAAAATTCACAAAAAAAAGAACCCCTCACACGATATAATGTCATGAAATTTCAAGTTCCAGATATGTGGGGGAAACTTTTTATAGGGTCTCAAACATGGCTTTGGATCACATACTAAAGATTACATGGGAAAATGGGGGTGTCAGGATTCCAAAGAGCCTCCAAGATGAATTCAGAATCGAAGGCAAAGTATTCCTCAAAGTTTCAGTTCATTAATGGATAGTTGGCACATCTGAATGAAATCTGAATCTGAATATTCATAGAAACATAGAAGAAGACTGACGGCAGAAAAAGACCTCATGGTCCATCTAGTCTGCCCTTATACTATTTCCTGTATTTTATCTTACAGTGGATATATGTTTATCCCAGGCATGTTTAAATTCAGTTACTGTGGATTTACCAACCACGTCTGCTGGAAGTTTGTTCCAAGGATCTACTACTCTTTCAGTAAAATAATATTTTCTCACATTGCTTTTGATCTTTTCCCCAACTAACTTCAGATTGTGTCCCCTTGTTCTTGTGTTCACTTTCCTATTAAAAACACTTCCCTCCTGGACCTTATTTAACCCTTTAACATATTTAAATGTTTCGATCATGTCCCCCCTTTCCCTTCTGTCCTCCAGACTATACAGATTGAGTTCATTAAGTCTTTCCTGATACATTTTATGCTTAAGACCTTCGACCATTCTTGTAGCCCGTCTTTGGACCCGTTCAATTTTGTCAATATCTTTTTGTAGGTGAGGTCTCCATTCCCAGATTCCCAGGTCTCTATTCCCAGGTTTCACCATCCAGTTGAAAGTTCAAGTCCTTGCCCCCACAACCACAAGCCCATCACGTTGTCCAATCTTCTATTGCCAAGCTGACAGAATCCACCCATCTCTTTCCATGCAGGTGCAGAGGTGCAGAGGCAAAGGATGACCTTGTTTTTCTAGAAAGAATTTGTTATGACTACATGCTAGCAACCTCAAATAATCCCACCTCCGATTTTCTCACAGTAGGAAATGCATAGTAGAATAATATAAAATGTGGCAGGCCTAAGATACCAAAGAAAATGGCTTCAGCCTGACAGGGGTTTTCTCCCTGAGGACATGGATATTTACTGTGAATGTGGCACTATTCAAACAACTCTCAGTCTTTTACAATGCCCCCTGGGACCAACTTCCACACGGAATGATTTGCTGGTCAGAAATATCTCTGCCATTAACGAGGCCCAGTACTGGGCTAGAACTATATAAATCTATATTTTATCAAAGCTTTTAAATTTTTAAAATATTTTTTAAATATTAATTTAATAATTTCCCCTTTTCTAGTGCCTGCATTTCTGATGAGAGTGCCACAATGCTGTAAGCATTCAGTAATACTTCTGCTGATTTATAACAGTAACTAATTAGCTTCCAGGTGCAATTTAAGGGTTGGTTATTACTAATGAAGCCTTTGTGGCTTTGGGGCCTGGCTAACTAATGGACTATTTGCAGGGATGGGCCTCGAACCAGAACTCTGGAAACGCCATTCCGGTGGTGGAAATGGAGTGTGTAGGCTCGCTCCATTGCCTCCCGGAGTGCATGCGCCGTGCACGGGCAACCATCACAATTCTGGTAAAAATTACCAGTTTTTTTAAAGAAACAAGTTTTGCTGCTGGAAAGAGATTTCAGCTGCTGCACATGCGCAGCAGCTGGATCTTGCTGCCGCATCTAGAGTGGCAGCTGGGGCCAGCAGCAAAAGCGGCCTGCCCAAGCTCCGGCCACATGGCCTGCTCTTTGATCTCCCAGGCTACAGGAGAGATGGAGTTGGGGCCACCCAGCCGGCTCCCTGTGCCATGGCCCCTGCAGGAGGGGAGCACCGGAGAAAAGGAAGGGCCAGGCAGGCTGCTCGTGGCAGAGTCACCACAAGCTGTGCGGTGGAACAGGGGGGAGGCGGGATGGGCCGCTCGCAGCAGAGCTGCTGCTTGCGGCAGGATGGAGCCGCCACTCACAGTGGCAAGTGGCAGGATAAGCAGCAGGCCAAGCGGGGGCACTAGCAGTGGCAAGGGCACAGCGGGACAAGTGGCGGCAAGGGGGAGTGGGTGAGTATGGTGGAGCTAGGCTGCTGCTCGTGATGGAGCTGTCACAAGCGGCGAGGGGAAGCGGGCAAGCAGACGGAAGCGGGTGAGCGGATGAGCCGCTTGCAGCAAAGCTGCCACTAGCAGTGCAGTGGGGTGAGCGGCGGCTTTCTTACTTGCTTCCATGCATGCGCAGAAGCAAAAAACCCTGGAAATCACACGCATGCGCATCATCCTGCGAGATTTGGCTTCTGCGCCGAGCACATGCTGCTGCACTCTCGGCCCGTTCTGGTAGTGCCAGGAATGGTAGCCCGCCACTATTTGTTTCCTATAGATACTGCCTATTCTGAAGATTGGACAGATTGGCATGTTTTGGGTCCCATTGATTAAGTAGTATAATCTGATGAGACCCTGCAATTGGGTCTTCTCTGTCACAGGGTGGGAAGATAACATAGAAAGAAAAATTAAGGCATATAAGACCAATTAAGAAAATAAAATAAATAAAATTAATCTGGTTCCAAGCCAGGAGAAAGACACTGGAAATAAATTGGAAACTGATTAGAAAGAAGGATTCTGTTTATTGATGAGCAGAACCAATAACAGCATGTAGTTCTGGGACAGCTGAAAAATTGGTTTGATGTGTACATGGATTTTGATACGGCTCTGAGATGCTGCAGGGGGTTGTGCAATGTAGTGAGCCTGGTATCTTTTGCTATTCTAATGGTGGCGAGTTAATCCTTTTATATCCTAAAGGTCATGTCCTGTTCTTAGAATTTGGTGGAGTATGTACATTTTAATCCCATTTCTGGAGGTGAAAGTGTTTTATTGGTAAATAGGCTGACCCAGATTTCTTAATGGGCACAAAATATCCATATCCAAAGACTTTAAGCATCAGGCTGTGGTTTGTATTCATGCTAGAGGGCGGGGAGGTCCCCCATCCCTGGTGCCCCTCCTCCATGCAACCTGCTCCTGCTGCTGAGCGGTCTTCTTCACTCATGGAGTGGATGGGCTGGAACTTCCATGCTTCTTTGCTGGCAGAGTTGAACAGGGCCAGGGCCATTCTCATCTTCACCCTGCCTGAACATACAGCCACCGTATCCGCCTCACACCTGTTGTGGCTCCAACGGTGACTTCGGGAGATGTAGGCTCATCTGGAACTGCCCCCCTTCAGATTGTCCCTGCTGTCCCCAGGTATGAGGGAGTGAGCAGAGCAAGGGGGAGAATGGCTGCCCCCCTTCAGATTGTCCCTGCTGTCCCCAGGTATGAGGGAGTGAGCAGAGCAAGGGGGAGAATGGCTGCCCCCCTTCAGATTGTCCCTGCTGTCCCCAGGTATGAGGGAGTGAGCAGAGCAAGGGGGAGAATGGCTGCCCCCCTTCAGATTGTCCCTGCTGTCCCCAGGTATGAGGGAGTGAGCAGAGCAAGGGGGAGAATGGCTGCCCCGAGTTCGCGGAGAGGGCGGCATACAAATCTAAATAATAAATAAATAAATAAATAAATACATAAATAAACAAACAAACAAATAAACAAATAAATAAATGGCTCATCTGGTGCAGCTAAGCTTTGTTTAAGCAAGGCTGTGCTTGGCTGTACCTGAATCCAGCTATAAAGAACCTGGCCCAAAGCAAGGACCACAGATCCTCCTCCTCTCTTTCCCACTGACTCAGAAGAATGGCAGTAAATATTCAGAGTAGATTTTGCCAGGAGTCAAAACCACAGGGAAAAAATGTCATTTTAAAAAACTCTTGACTAATAACCACAGAGATAGACTTAATACCTGGGCCAGCAAAAATGACTGGGTTCAACCTATCAGTTGGGGGGAGATGACCCTGGACAGCAGCCAGAACAGCTCTCGTCCTTGCCTAAAGGTAGAGTATTTTGCCCCGCAGCAGCCTCCGTAGCTGCTGGTTATCCTGGCAATGGGTTCTGCACTGACACAACCAGCAGAAGAGAAGGTGGCTCCTAATCTTTCTGATCTCCACATGGCAGTCTTTCCCTTCGCCTCAGCTGGGGCTCAACCCATCAGTGAATAGATTGGCTCGCAAGTCCCTCCCACCCGTTGTCCTCTTGCCTTCTCGGGGACTACAGTGTGTCATCTTGGGAGTGAAGAGGAAGAGGTCCCTCTTGGCCCCAGCACAGCAGCTACATTTCCCATCAATGCCAGGGCTCCTAGCTCCTTTCCCTGCGGCCAGGCAGCTCCAACATGCTTGCCTGTCTTCGATCATGATGGGCGCTCCAACTCCAGCGATGACAGAAGGAAAGCTCCAGAGCAGCAGCAGCATTCCAGGAAGGTGGCCCTTGGGGCCCTGGAAAAGTACACAGTAAGGATTTGCCACTTAGGGTCCTCCCAGTCCAGAAAACACTGCAGGTGAAACTACCGGGACGCCAACGGGCTTCTTCATCTACACGAGCCTGGGGAGTGACGGCAAGGAAGTGCTGGAAAGTTGGTTTCTGTGCATGTGCAGAAAAACCTGGCAGCGTCCATGGACTGGCACAGACAGAACTGGTTCCATGACGTCACTGTGATGTCACCAGCAGGTTGCTACCAGTTCAGGCGAACCGGTTCAAACCGGGAGGAACCCACCTCTGCTCCTACCCTAATATCACTTCAATGCTGTTAGCATGCAGCATGGAAAAAGGGGAATAGAATGGTACACGAGGGCTAATTTGCATACTGGTATAGAGTCGGTTTTGGCAGTTGGAAGGGAGAATTCTTTTCATTCATATGTTGTTGGTGAATCTGCATCACAGAGAGCAGATGGATTCTCTCAATGTTAGAATTCATGAGGGAATATATATATAATGTTCATAGACAGAATACATAGGATTAGGATAGGATCTAAATGAAGTACAAGGACTGTGTTTATATGTTATTACTTGAGAAGAGAAATATAGCTCTGCTGTCAAATTGTTATTTGTGAAAACATAAAACAAGTTCCACCAAGAAGAAGAAATAAAACACATAAGCTTATATTGGAGCCCAATATACATTGTGTTCCACAATTCTGCTATGATAATACTCTGCTAAGTGAAGTGAAGAAGATTACTTAACATAAATTTCATAGAAAGCTAACAAATGCCCCCTCAGAATCTTGAGTCCCCCTACAAGCTTTGTGCTAAGATGCATGGTAGACCTCAGGAATGTTGTGTGTTAAGTTGTGTGTTTTATATCTCTTTCTAGGTACTATTATTTTTAATTTATTACACTATTTTGAATCTGTTATTTAATATTGTATGTCTCCCAGAGTTGTTATGGAATCAGATGGCTTTAGAGAATGAATGTGAATATTTAAGACCACCCTATGAAAAGCTGAATCCCAGTCTTGTTAGAAACAATACGAGTCCACATATTCTTGCAATATGTTTATTCATTGATACCTTCCCTGTCAAAGAATGATGCTCTTACTGCTAAAAGGCACACTCACTGGAGAATATTACGCAGGTTTTTGGGTGTGAAAATAGCAACTCAGAGAGCCACAGCAGTGGTGAAGTCCATTTTTTTTACTACCGGTTCTGTGGGCGTGGCTTGGTGGGCGTGGCTTGGTGGGCATGGCAGGGGAAGGATACTGCAAAATCTCCATTCCCACCCCACTCTGGAGCCAGCCAGAAGTGGTATTTGCTGCTTCTCTGAACTACTCAAAATGTCCCCTACGGATTCTCCAGAACCTGTCAGAACCTGCTGGATTTCACCCCTGAGCCACAGGGTGTGGAAAATCAGGCTGGTGCCTCGGCTGAAAAGAATAGGTGAGGCTTTCTTTACTTTTTGCCACCCGCCCCACTTCATGCTGTTGCCTGTAATATAAGTTGCATCAAGAGTTCAACCACTATTGTTATCTGCCGTTTTGCCACTAAAGCTACTTCTGCTAGCGTATTGGTGATTAATTGGGGATCAGAAACCGTTGCCTATCATTTTCAAATCACTTAGATAATTTTAGATGTTAAGCTTTTTCAGCTTATCCTGATTTGAAGAGAAGAAAGGCATTTTACTTCTGAATGTTTTATTCCTACCTTCAGTTAGCTATTAATAGAAGCCCATTTCCCTATTCACTTGAGATTCCAACCCGAGACTTGTCTCCCCCTCGCCTTGGAAGCTCCCCTTAATCTGGTTTACCCGATGTCATTGCATGTTCCCATGAAGAATATGAATGACAGGGTCGCCGAGCAAGACTGCAGCAAACATTGCAGGCAGGGCCATTGGCAAATGTTATTTTAGAGAAGCTGAGAGGTATTATTCATCAATCAGAATTTCTTTCATCAGTTAACAGAATTAATTTTAAGCACCATTTGATTTTAAAGAGCTGGAGTCTGCTGCCACGAGAGATTCCAAATAGAGTGCAAATGCAGCTTTTAAGAAGCAGTTGATTGAGAGCCGAGAGTCTGCTAATAGGCTTCCACCTTCCTCTCGCTTCACCCCTCCCTGTTGTAATGTACTTCCAAAATAGCAGTGGTATTTTGCTCTGGGTCCAGTTTTCTGGCAACTGCTGGCTTAGAAGACTCTTGTGTCTTCCCTTGCAAGGAGCCATAACAGATTAACAGAGTCTAGAGGTCATCTAGCCCAACCCCCTTGCCCAAGCAGGAGATCCTAGATTTATTTATTTATTTGTTTGTTTGTTTATTAGATTTGAATGCCGCCCCTCTCCGTAGACTCGGGGCGGCTCATAGCAATAATAAACAATATATAACAAATCTAATAATTTAAAAGAAACACTAAAAACCCCATTATTAAAAACAAACATACATACAAGCATACCATACATAACTGTATAGGCCCGGGGGTGATGTTTCAATTCCCCCATGCCTGACGGCAAAGGTGGGTTTTAAGGAGTTTACGAAAGGCAAGGAGGGTGGGGGCAGTTCTAATCTCCGGGGGGAGCTGGTTCCAGAGGGTCGGGGCCGCCACAGAGAAGGCTCTTCCCCTGGGTCCCGCCAAATGGCATTGTTTAGTTGACGGGACCAGGAGAAGGCCAACTCTGTGGGACCTAATCGGTCGCTGGGATTCGTGCGGCAGAAGGCGGTCCCGGAGATATTCTGGTCCAATGCCATGAAGGGCTTTATAGGTCATAACCAACACTTTGAATTGTGACCGGAAACTGATCGGCAACCAATGCAGACTGCAGAGTGTTGGTGTAACATGGGCATACCTAGGGAAGCCCATGATTGCTCTCGCAGCTGCATTCTGCACGATCTGAAGTGGATCTGCCTCTTGAACTCACAACCTCCTGATTGTGAGGCGAGAGCTCCACCTCTGGGCCACAGCTCTTCTAACACTGGGGGTAGGTGCATGGGGGACTGTTTTCCTCAACCCCTAGTTGCCAGGCAAATCGCTCACCTGATGCCTTGAGGCCGAGGCAGTTGCAAAGAAGATGTCAGGTGAAACGTTGGGCATGTTTGTTCCAGACACAGAGCAAAACTCCCATGGGGGAAGGCGGGTGCTGCAGACAGGAGCTGATGTGTTTGACAGGCTCTCTTCAAGCCCAGGCCCAAATGCAGCTGGTGATCGTGATCTGTGGCCATTAATGAGCCATCCTCTTCTCCTGAGCAATGCATCCTGCGTCCTTTCCTTCCCGTCTTTTTAATTGCAAATTATTACTGTTATTATTGCTTCAGTGTTTTATTGGCTTTTAATGTTTGCAAGCTGCCCCAGAGTTGCCTCTAGGCGAGATGAGTGGCAAACAAAGTCGAAATAAATAAATAAATAACTCTAAACTCTGCTGTTTCCCAGAGGCAAGTCAAGCTGCATTTAGCTACTTACTTTTTAAACAAGTCCTGAATATTTCAGAATAACTCTGCAGGCAACTCCATGCAGATTCCTAAGACTATTGTTTAAAGTGCTGACTGTCGCTCTGTGCTGGGGACTAGAGCTTGTCCCTGCAAATCTCAGGGGCACAAAAGGAACAGAATAATGCCAGAAATTAGGCTTAGATTTGCTACTTTTTGTCTTACTGTGTTTACAGACGAAAAGTGTTGGTTTATCGAAGAATAGAGACTTATGTTCTGCTACCAGTTGGATCTCAAGGTACATGCAGCCTTCAGCCTAATTTCATAGGGCTTTTTACCCAACTACTCAGCAGTTTCATAAATGAGCATCTTATATCTCTAGTCTTTTTTAAAAAAGGTGAAAGGAATGTTTTGAAGAAAGAAGGATTAGATAATCTCACCAACTTCTGACACATCTTCAGCTTTTCTCACCATTGCTGTGTGTGATGCTACCCACTATAGCAGTGGTTCTCAACCTTTCTAATGCCGCGACCCCTTAATACAGTTCCTCATGTTGTGGTGACCCCCCAACCAGAGGTCTAGTGCCAATTCTCCCAACAGAGCTTTAAGCTGGTTGGCAGGAAGGTCAGAGGGACACCCCACTGTAAACACCTGAATGGTGGGATTATAAAAATATGTTCCAAAGTGCCAGAAGAGAAGCTTTGGTTCCTAACACCGTGGGAAATTTGTCTTTTCCCATGGTCTTAGGTGACCCCTGTGAAACAGTCGTCCGACCCCCAAAGGGGTCCTGATCCCCAGGCTGAGAACCACTGCACTATAGGAATATAGTCCTCACCAGAAAACAATGTTGGCCAGCTTTGATCCAATATTGTGTGTCTTTCTTTCAGGTGGTTTCTTGAAAGAGGAGTGATTAATCTAGGTCAGGGGTAGGCAAAGTGACTCGTGGACTTCAACTCCCAGAATTCCTGAGCCAATCATGCTAGCTCAGGAATTCTGGGAGTTGAAGTCCACATGTCCTAGAAGAGCCAACTTTGTCTACCCCTGGTCTAGGTTAATTTAATGAATCCCAAATTAAGACGCAGCATTTATAAACGGAATTTATTTATTTATTTATTTATTTATTTATTTATCCATTTGTCCAATACACAAATACATAGGAAGAAAAATAGACATGTAGTAATATATAAGGGTAAAGTGAACTTAGAGGAGAGGATATATGAAAGAAAGAAAATATATATGATAAGTGAGAGAAAGGAAAGACAATTGGACAGGGGACGAAAGGCACACCAGTGCACTTACGTACGCCCCTTACTGGCCTCTTAGTAACCTGGAGAGGTCCTAATTATAGGCACAACTCCTAAACTGACCGGTTCAAGGGCTGTGTATGGTTCATTAGCATTTTTCTTGCAGTTCAAGGAAGTGTGGGACTAAAATTTTGCTGTTGATGATAATAATAATTTGAAGAGGCAAAATGCAAAGGCTTAAGTTTCAAGGCCTTTTAACAAAATCTTTTCCCTTCGAGGCCCCCAGCCCCATCTACATTTGAAGTACAGTCCTTGACATTCCAATAAAGCTGAGCATAGCCCTCAGGTTGCTATAAGTTACATTCTGCATTCTGAGAGAACTTCTTACTCTTCCTTGAAGTATATAAAGAGAATCAGAAGAGTCGAGAATTCTCTGGCATTGATATAGATTGTTAGCTTCTTGATAAGGTCACAGTCTGGTCAACCGAGTGAACAATTCAGCTCTGCCCAGGTCAGTAGACCTATTGGAAGTTTCTGGATAATGTCTTATTACTTTTTTTATATGGCCATTACTAAGTGGCATGTGACTTTTGATGTCTTTATTCAAGCTACTGTTGGGTCACACTGTAAAATTGTATTTTTTGTAGATGTTACTCTCGGTGGAAGAATCTGCTACTTGAAATAGCTTCTCTCAGATTTTGAGAGTTGCAGAATTGACCATAGTTGAATTCTGTGAGATTTTGACTCAGATTGTGTGCTTACAGCATTTAGTAATACAGTGGTACCGCTACTTACGAACTTAACTTGTTTCGTGACCAGGTTCTTGAGTAGAAAGTTTGTAAGAAGAAGCCATTTTTCCCATAGGAATCAATGTAAAAGCAAATAATGCGTGCGATTGGGGAAACCACAGGGAGGGTGGAGGCCCTGTTTCCTCCCAGGAGATTCCTAGAGAGGCCCCACGGAGGCTTCTCCCCACCTTTTCTGGCCCTGTTTCTTCTCAGGAGATTCCTAGAGAGGCCCCACAGAGGCTTCTCCCTGCCTTTTCCAGTTACAGTTTCGGAGGCTCGGACTTGTAAGTGGGAAATGGTTCTTGAGAAGAGGCAAAAAAATGTTGAACACCCGGTTCTTATCTAGAAAAGTTCTTAAGTAGAGGTGTTCTTAGGTAGAGGTACTACTGTATTCCCAAGAGATGATTTCCAAACCTGGACAAACCTGATTATCAAAAAAGAAATTGGTAGGATTAACTACCAAGGTGATTTTGTCTTATTTTTACACATACTTTGACCATGGTGCTTGACTTTTAATGAAGTCTCACTTTGTATATCAGAAGCAAAATCCATTCATGCAATTTCCTGCATGGCCTTTTCTGCTGCAGTGCTGATGATGGGCCTGGCTTCTTCTCTTGGATTGTAAATCATTCAGTATTTTATATCATAGTTTTTGCAAACGGCAAAACCTAGGAAAGTTGCTTGTCAGGTGCTTAGAAATAAAGTGCTCCTAATAGTAAGAAAAAACCAATTATCTTGCATCAGTTGCAGAAGTGGGATTCCACAGAGACAGCGACTGGAATGTGGTGGTGGTGGGGGAAGAAAGCAAACGTCGCCTCCTCTATTTGCTTCCTTTTGCTGCTCAACCTGTCCCCAGCTTCTCCTTTAAATATGCCATCTTGACAGCCCTTCTCTCCAACTACATGTTGGCCTTGCTAGGTAGAATTACTGGAAATAATAGATGCTCTGTAGCATTGGACTGGGGAAGGTTAAAGGTGAAAATGTTGAACCGGGACCATAGAGAGATCAGATCCAGACCCTGTGAAAGATTTATTTATTTATGCATTTATTTATGTATGTATATATGTATGTATGCAAGTATAGATATAACAATGTTTATATACATGCTACTAGTAAGAGAGAAGCCGCTCCGAGTCCTTGGAGAGGGGCGGCATACAAATCTAATAAATAAATAACAAAATAAATTAGGACAGGGGACGGAAGGCACGCTAATGCACTTATGCACGCCCCTTACTGACCTCTTAGGAATTGGAAGAGGTCAACAGTGGATAGTCTAAGGGTAAAGTCTTGGGGGTTAGGTGATGAAACTACAGAGACAGGTAGTGAGTTCCATGCATTAACTACTCGGTTACTAAAGTCGTATTTCCTGCAGTCGAGTTTGGAGCGATTTACTTTAAGTTTGTATCTGTTGTGTGCTCGTGTGTTGTTGTGGTTGAAGCTGAAGAAGTCATTGACAGGAAGGACATTATAGCAGATGATTTTATAGGCTACGCTTAGGTCGTGTTTAAGGCGACGTAGTTCTTAGCTTTCTAATCCTAGGATGGTAAATCTAGTTGCATAGGGTATTCTATTGAAAATGGAGGAATGGAGGGCTCTTCTAGTAAAATATCTCTGGACATTTTCTAGAGTGTTTATGTCCGAAATGCGGTGTGGATTCCAGACAGGTGAGCTGTATTCAAGGATTGGTCTGGCAAAAGTTTTGTATGCTCTGGTTAGTAGTGTCAGATTACCGGAGCAGAAGCTATGTAAGATTAGGTTAACAACTCTTGAAGCCTTTTTGGTGATGTTGTTGCAGTGGTCTTTGGCACTTGATATGAGTATTCCAATGTATTTTAGGGGTGAGGGAGTATGGAGTTAATTGATGAATTTCATCCAGTCATTGTTTATTAGTTAAATATGCCCTACAACTTGATGGGTGGATAAAATGGAAGGATGGGAAAACTTCACAGGTGGGAGAATCAGATAAAAACATAGAAACATAGAAACGTAGAAGATTGATGGCAGAAAAAGACCTCATGGTCCATCTAGTCTTCCCTTATACTATTTCCTGTATTTTATCTTAGGATGCATATATGTTTATCCCAGGCATGTTTAAATTCACTTACTGTGGATTTACCAACCACATCTGCTGGAGGTTTGTTCCAAGCATCTACTACTCTTTCAGTAAAATAATATTTTCTCACGTTGCTTCTGATCTTTCCCCCAACTAACCTCAGATTGTGCCCCCTTGTTCTTGTCTTCACTTTCCTATTAAAAACACTTCCCTCCTGAACCTTATTTAACCCTTTAATTAATATATTTAAATGTTTTGATCATGTCCCCCCTTTCCCTTCTGTCCTCCAGACTATACAGATTGAGTTCATTAAGTATCTCCTGATACGTTTTATGCTTAAGGCCTTCCACCATTCTTGTAGCCCATCTTTGGACCTGTTCAATTTTATCAATATCTTTTTGTAGGTGAGGTCCCCAGATTTTTTTAAACCAAATTTTAAATAAAGCTTTGGGGTATTTCTCTTAGTCCTAAGATTATATTTTGCTTAAATAGAACTCACAGATTCCAGGATTCAGGTTTAGATTAGGACACTCAGCAAAGGGCAAAATATTAAATACCTTTATGGTCCTCCCCTCCCTTCCCCTCTAATTATTGTCCTCCTGCAAGGCTTGGGTTAATGGACTCTCCACTATCAACATAATGCTGAGATGTAGCGTGTGTAAATTCATTCTGCTAGTTGGTGTTTCACCGGTTCAGAGCTATTAAAAATTCTCTGGATGTATTTTAGGGATATAGTTAACTTTGCTCATTATTTTCTTAATGCCTTCATTGAAATGGATTGGGAAAATGTTCTGTGTCTTTTAAACTCAGATCATTTTAACATCCTGTTCAGCTTAATTAGACTTACACTGGTACGTATTTGCTTTGTCAAATGCTTTGACTGTTCTAATTTTTAATAAATTATATTGATAAATTAATAATACATGCCAGGTCAGTTCGGCATACTGGGAAGCAGGTTCTTTCCCCCTGTACTTTATTAAATTCTCCCCAGGTACAGCTGCTGTACAAAAGTTATTGGTATTTGTTTGTGCACATGTTGTGCACAGAAGATGGTGGTAGTTTAATGATGGCTGCAGAGGCTACACAGCACAATGCAGATATGTGCAATAGTGTCCTTTGTGGTAATAAGCAGGCAATTGGAAACTGACATGGATAAGTTAGGAATGCAGTTTTCTGAGTGCGGCAAGATGTAAATATCCTGAGATATTTGGTATCTGTCCTCCCCCTTTCTGGCAGAATTACGATGCTTTCTCTTCCTTTGTTTGTGCTGAGGTGTAATGATACTATCAGGAAGATAGCTCCCTCTTGGGCTCCTCACTGATTGAGTGCTCTTGATGGGTAGAGCAAACATTCCTCCAGAGAAAGCACTGCAGGAATTTACTTAGATCTGAAGATGCTGGAATTTTTGTCAGCGAGGCTGCATTCCACTGCCCGTCCCTCCTCCTCCTCCTCCTCCTCCTCCTCCCTCCTCCACATGCCATTCCTAGGCAGAGTCCAAGTGAGCTGTGCTTGCTGGTCTGAGGGCTTGAGCAGGGGCTACCCTGGGGATGTTTCTCCGGCTCCAAATCCCATTAGAGAAGACAGTGACTGATGGGAGAAGCAACCCAGCACCCGAGAGAGAAAGATTGCTATAGACTGCACATCTGCACCGATGAAAGGTGTCTCAGTTACTCATCCCCTTCTTGTGTGCTAGTTAGAAAAAAGAGCCCGAGTGTGTTTGGAAGAATGGAAGGGACAAAGAAAGAATTAAGTGTAGAACAATGGTAGCTATTTGGAGTTTATTTTTTTTAAATGTTATCTTGCTTTTATTATTTTTTTCAAATACAGTGTTCTCTCGATTTCCGCGGGTTCAAACTTCGCGGAAAGTCTATACCACGGTTTTTCAAAAATATTAATTAAAAAATACTTTGCGGGTTTTTCCACTATATCACGTTTTTTCCCACCCGACGACGTCATATGTCATCGTCAAACTTTTGTCTGCCTTTAATAAATATTTTTTTTAATAAACTTTAATAAATAAACATGGTAAGTAATAATCTGAATGGTTGCTAAGGGAATTGAAAATTGCAGTTTAGGGGTTTAAAGTGTTAAGGGAAGGCTTGTGATACTGTTCATAGCCCAAAATAGTGTATTTACTTCTGCATCTCTACTTCGCGGAAATTTGACTTTTGCGGGTGGTCTCAGAATGCATCCCCCGCGAAAAGCGAGGGAACACTGTAACTCAAAGTAGCAAATGTATCCAATGCACCTTCTTCCTCAATGAAGGGCTGCTAAATTTTTTACTACCACAATGTTGGTGTGGCTTATATTGTGGGTGTGGCTTGCTGGTCATGTGAGGAGTGGTTTGGTGATTATGTGACCAGGGGTGTCTTAAAGATCATGTGACTGGCTTAAAGGTGGCCATATTGACGTCACACATGTCAAGGGTTTGGGTTAGGGTTAGGGTGCCTGGCCTCTCCTCGCCTCAAAGAGATATAATTTCTCTATCTACCGGTATTTACTATTACTGAACATCCAAAATGTACTATTTAATTCTATGTATATATGCCATATGTGTACATACATATTACACACAGGCACACAAAAATATACATTATCTACTATATAAATTGAATGTGTATGTACACAGGCATGCAAAGCTCTCCTAAAATTATACACATTCAACCTCATTTACTGCAATAAGAAAAACATGCCCAGAGCCCAGAAGGGAATAAAAGAAAAAAAAATTCTACTTTTTTCTACCGGTTCTGCATACCTGACTGTACCTGTAAGAGCCCATCACTGTTCCTCCTCCTATTTTCTTCCCAACAATAACATTGTGAGGTCAGTTGGGCTGAGAGAACCTGCCTGGTTTAAGGTTACCCAGCTAGCTTTCATGGCTAAAGCAGAACTAGAATTCATGGTCTTCTTTCTAGCCTAGTACCTTAACCACTAGACCAAACTGGTTCTTTTAATACCTTTATTGAAAGGAATTAATAATATTTATTTAATGAGTTCATAAAATGCTGTTTGTAAGCAGACCTTGCAACATCCTCTGCTAGTTTTAAAGAGGTTTGAGAGTTTGTGAATCAGCATATTTTGAGGAAATCCAGCCAGTACTTTAGAATGTTGTCTGAACCAAACCAACACGCTGGGTCCCGAGATGCTTGTATTGGAGAATATGTGAGCTCCTGCCACAGGTTATCTCATTAAAATGTTCTTCCACCTGAAACAGAGGGCAGAACTGGGAAGTCAAGGAAATAATAAGATTGTTTGGCAAGAACGTATGTTTGGTTTGTTAGAATGAGAGTGACTGGTTTCTTAATTAATTGGGGTTTTAGACTGTTAGTTTTAGTTTAAAAATTGAATTTAGAATATTTTTGTATTTTTTAAAATGTGCTGTAAACTGCCCGGAGTCCTCGGAGAGGGGCAGCATATAAATCCAAGAAACAAACAAATGAACAAACAAACAATAAATAAGTTGTTTGGTTGGTTGGTTAGTTAGTTAGTTAGTTAGTTAGTTAGTTAGTTAGTTAGTTAGTTAGTTAGTTAGTTAGTTAATGGCCAAAATGGGATTTTAAGTGAGAACTCCCTATCAATTATTGTTCAGAAACAGCTATTGAATAGAGTTAGGAAAACATGAGGCATTCATAGTTTGTATTTCCCTTATAACGTAATACAAAGGCCAGTTCAGGGGTGGGTTCCAACTTACCTTGCTGCCGGTTTCTTACGTCCTATGCCATGTGACTGTGTCTCATGGGTGCTCTCATGCTTCACATATGCGCACATGTGCAGTGCAACCCACCCACCCCAAATTTGGTTTTAAAATGCACAGTGCCACAAACTCAGCTTCTGTGCATGTGCAGAAGATTTTTTTTTTAAAAATCCCCTCCCCCAAAATTGAAAAAAATATGGCGGTGTCCACAGAGCAGCATCTACTGATCCGGTTTGGTGATGTCACTGTGACATCACCAGCAGGACGCAAACATTTCGGGTGAACAAGTCAGAACTGGGAGGAACCCACCTCTGGGTGTATTTGCAGGAGAGATGGTGGCTTCTTTCCTGTTACAACTTGGGAGGATAATAACAAAACCTCACTGGTTTTAAGGCCCTTTCTTCCAAGACTTTCTCAGGATAATATAATCAGGACAGGCTGCTATCGCTCAGACTAGACTCCCTGAGGTGTCCTGGTCTATATCACTAAGAACTACAGTACTTTTATTTTCCTTTCTTAAGCACTACTTTTATAAGACGTGGAAGGTACATGAGACCAGCCCTTTTGGAAGGGATTGATCGTTGCTTTGCCCAATCAAGCCAAATGCCCCATCTGTGATGTCATAGTTCTAACCAGCAAATCAGAAAATTACCCAGCAGTTAGAGATTTTTCTTCCTAATGATCCTGTGGTTGAATAATAAAAACCGATACTAGTTTTTCCTGCATAAAAAGGATTATAATGGTAGATGCTTTTAGCATTTTTGTTTTTGAAACACAAAAGATGAATTTTTGTCTATTCAGACCTCTCAGCTTGGAACTGTTAATCAGATGCTTTAGATAGTACTGTTGTGTCATTCCAAAACCAGGGATTTGTCATACTTCCATTAAATGTTCTCCTCTGTAAATAACTTTTAGCTTTTAAAATGTTGGGTTTTAGATTTGTTTTTTGATTGAAGCACTTGCAGTAAAATTGAGGCATAAAAGCACTTGCAATAAAATAAAAAATAATTCTTATTTTCCTTTGACATGAAATTGTACATTTCCCACCCCAGCTTCAATAGTAGCCAGGTACAGGGGTTTACAATTGAGGGCTTTTGTTGAGGATTTAGATTTGATTTTAAAAGAGCCTCTGTATGGGACCAAACACTTAATGAATTGTTTGAAGGACTTTGGTGCTTTAGCTGGCTTTAAAATAAATAGACCCCCCTAAATACATTGGGGACGGGATATTCATAATCATATAAAAATATGATTATGCAAGATCAAGACACCTTGATGAAAACTCTGGCTTTAAAATTGAGAAAAAGATTGAATATCTAGGGTCTAATATGAATTGTATTCTATTTTAGACTAATTATACAAAGATATACACAATGAAGAGCTACCAAAAATTTTACTACCACACTGTGGGCATGGCTTATGCAGGACGCCCTGCATTTTCTTTCAACATCTTTCAGTGCAAATTGGGTGCTCTGGGGTGGAGCTCCACTGTGTTCCCTTCTGTCCGAGCAGTAGCCCACCCCTGACTGTAGAACAGGGGTCTCCAACCTTGGCAACTTTAAGACGTGTGGACTTCAACTCCTAGAATTCCACAGCCAGCAATGACTGCATCTCAAACGATCCATCTGTTAAACTATTGACGTTTGCAGATGATACAACAGTGATAGGTCTCATTTGAGACAACAATGATACCGCATACAGATGAGAGGTTGAAGAACTCTAGAACTGTTCTAATCTATATACTGAACACACTCAATCTAGAACTGAACACACTCAAAACCATAGAAATGATGATAGACTTTAGGAGAAACCCTTCCATCCTTCCACATCTCACAACACTAGACAACACAGTATCAACAGTAAAGACGTTCACATTTCTAGGTTCTATCATATCTCAAGACCTAAAATGATCACCTAACATCAAAAACGTCATCAAAAAAGCACAACAAAGAATGTTCTTTCTGCGCCAACTCAGGAAGCTCAAACTGCCAAGGAGCTGCTGATACATTTCTACAGAGGAATCATTGAGCCTGTCATCTGCACCTCTATAACTGTCTGGTTTGGTTCTGCAACCCAACAAGACCTACACAGACTTCAGAGGATAATCAGAACTGCAGAAAAAAACAATTGCTGCCAACCTGCCTTCCATTGAGGACCTGTATACTGCACGAGTCAAAAAGAGGGCGGTGAAAATATTTAACACCCCACCCCCCATATCCTGGACATAAACTGTTTCAATTACTACCCTCAAAACGTCGCTACAGAACACTGCACATCAAGACAACTAGACACAAGAACAGTTTTTTTTACCATCACTCTGCTAAACAAATTATTCCCTCAACACTGTCAAACTATTTACTAAGTCTGCACTACTATTATTATTGTTTTTCCCATCATTCCTATCACCCATTTCCTCCCACTTATGACTATATGACTTTAACTTTTTCCTTGTATTCTTAAGATTTTTATTAATATTGATTGTTTCTTCATTGCTTATTTGACCCCTCTGACAATCATTAAGCGTTGTACCTCATGATTCTTGACAAATCTATATTTTCTTTTATGTACACTGAGAGCATATGCACCAAGACAAATTCCTTGTGTGTCCAATCACACCTGGCAATAAAGAATTTTATTCTATTCTATTCTAGAAGACTTGGTTGAACTTTTCTGTCGGTTATGTGGGCGTGGCTTGCACCAAGCCACACCCACAGGACCAGTAAGGGAAAAAATGTAATGTCACCCTGCTTCCCACTAATATTGGACTAAATATTTCATGTTAGTAGACTTCATCTGCCAAGGTATACAGTGGTACCTCGAGATACGAGTTTAATTCGTTCCGGACCTGGGCTCTTAAGTCGAGCAGCTCTTATCTCGAACGACTTTTCCCCATAGGAATTAATGTAAATAATTTTAATTGGTTCCAGCCCTCAAAAAACTCACAAAGTTAGTCTAAATTATGCAGAAAGACATGTTTTTAATGAAGAAATGTACATGTACATATAAATGAATAATGAAGTTTCTTTCACTTAACTTGTAAACTTTCTTAAACTTTTAAATTTACATATGTTCAACTTCTCTGCCACCCAATCCTGTAGGACAGAGGTCCCCAACCCTTTTTGCACCAGGGACCGGCTTTAAGCGATCAAGAGAGGAATGGGTGAATGAATGGACGGAGGGTGGGAAGGAAGGAAGGAAAGAGGGAAGGGACAGGAACAGAGGAAGGAAGCAAGGAAACTTATGAAAGGGGAGAGTAAGAGAGGAATGAGTGAAGGGAGGGAGGGAGGGAAGAAGGTGGGAAGGAGAAAGAAAAGAAGAAATAGAGGAAGGGAAGGTAAAAGAGAGAAAGAAAAAGAGCAAGAAAGAAAGAAAGAAAGAAAGAAAGGGGGAAGGGACAGGAACAGATGAAGGAAGCAAGGAAACTTATGAAAGGGGAGAGTAAGAGAGGAATGAGTGAAGGGAGGGAGGGAGGGAAGAAGGTGGGAAGGAGAAAGAAAAGAAGAAATAGAGGAAGGGAAGGTAAAAGAGAGAAAGAAAAAGAACAAGAAAGAAAGAAAGAAAGAAAGAAAGAAAGAAAGGGGGAAGGGACAGGAACAGATGAAGGAAGCAAGGAAACTTATGAAAGGGGAGAGTAAGAGAGGAATGAGTGAAGGGAGGGAGGGAGGGAAGAAGGTGGGAAGGAGAAAGAAAAGAAGAAATAGAGGAAGGGAAGGTAAAAGAGAGAAAGAAAAAGAGCAAGAAAGAAAGAAAGAAAGAAAGGCAACTTCAAAGAAAGGCTCACTGAGCATCTCTCACTCTCTCTCTCTTTCTATCCCTCTCTTTCTCTCTCCCCCCCCCTCTCTCTTTCTCTTTCTCTCCCCCTCCTGGACTCCCGGATCGCTCGCTTCTCCGGCCAGCAAGCCGGCTGCCCGGAAAAGCATCGCGCCTTTTCACTGCCCTTCCCTGTGCTTCGGAAGCCGCCGAACGCCATCAGAGGGGCGCGTCAGCGGCTTCCAAAGCACAGGGAAGGGCTTAAGCCGCCGCCTTTTCCCTTCCCCATGGGAGTAAACATGCTTTGCACCTTCCTAACTCCCTCCCCCCCAGCCAAACTCCCAAAGCATGTTTGCTGCCACACGATTTAGCCAGGACAGGAGCGAAGTAACGTGGACGATTGGGGAGCTGAAACCGGGCGGTTTCAGCTTTCCAATCCTTCACGTTACTTCGCCGCTAACTCCTGAGGCGCGGAAGTTCGCCTTTGGCGTTTGGCTTCAGAAGCGGTGCGGCTGTTTTAAAATGTCGCTGCCGGCCTGGGGGGCTTGGCAGAACCCCCCCAACCCCCAACCCGGGTTCGGTGGGGGGCTAGGAGGCCCCCCAGGCCGGCAGCGACATTTTAAAACAGCCGCGCCGCTTATGAAGCCAAACGCCAAAGGCGAACTTCCGCGCCTCAGGAGTTAGCTCGCAAACGGCGTGGCTGTTTTAAAACATCGCTGCCGGCCTGGGGGGCCTCCTAGCCCCCCACCGAACCCGGGTTGGGGGTTGGGGGGGTTCTGCAAAGCCCCCCAGGCCGGCAGCGACGTTTTAAAACAGCCGCGCCATTTGCGAGCTAACTCCTGAGGCGCGGAAGTTCGCCTTTGGCGTTTGGCTTCAGAAGCGGTGCGGCTGTTTTAAAAGGATGCCGCCGGCCTGGGGGGCTTGCCAGCACCCCCCCGAACCCCCAACCCGGGTTTGGGGGGGTGCTAGGAAGCCCCCCATGCCAGCGGCGACCTTTTAAAACAGCCGCGCGGCTTCCCAGCTGAGTCCTGAAGCCAAACGCCAAAGGCGAACTTCCGCGTTTGGCTTCAGGACTCAGTTGGGAAGCCGCGCGGCTGTTTTAAAAGGTCGCCGCCGGCCTGGGGGGCTTGCCAGCACCCCCCCTGAACCCCCAACCCGGGTTTGGGGGGGTGCTAGGAAGCCCCCCATGCCGGCGGCGACCTTTTAAAACAGCCGCGCGGCTTCCCAGCTGAGTCCTGAAGCCAAACGCCAAAGGCAAACTTCCGGAAAGTAAGGAAGGAAAGTAAGCCAGCCCGGCTCTTCTCAGCTCGTATCGCGGATTTGAGCTCGGGAGACGAACAAAAATGTCTCTCCCCTCCCAGCTCTTATCTCGAGTAGCTCATAAGTAGAGCAGCTCGTATGTCGGGGTTCCACTGTACTGCTTTCAGAGATGTTTTACATGGTCTGTCCTCAGAAGTTGCCCACAGAATAAATGGTCACAAATCTGTTATTTTTTTTTAAAAAAATGACAGCGATCCAAAATATTTAAAAATATTTATGGGAGAATGAATTGCTACTAGATTTGGAATTTTTCAGAAAATTCTTTATCTTTTCCCTCGATTTTACATCCTTCCCCTCACGTTGGTGTTCTTTTTCCCTGAAGGTTTCATGTCTCAGATCCGTATTTAAAAGTGTATTGTTTCTTCTGAAAATCCCTTCCTAGAATCTTATCTGCTGTTTGAATACGGAATAAAAATACAATAATAAGTAAGCTACAGAGTTCATATTTTAAGCTGCCGAAACAATCCCAACTCTGAACTTCGTAATAAGAGCAATTCAACCATAAATCATTCAAACACACTGCTATATGACAGTTTCCAAAAGCAAGATTTCTGCTAACCATCTAATTATTTTTTTCATGTATTGGCATGCATGGTTTATGGGGTTTTTTTAAGCCAGCTGAGTCATGGTTGGTTCTTGACTGCTTATGTCAGTTTGACATTGTCTCATGAAAAATTCTCAGGTAATCCATAGGGGACGAATGTCTGTTAAATATTACAGTGGATAAGCATTTTTTTAAAAGAAGAACAGGCAATGGAAGTTGCTGATTTACAACATCCATCTTTATTCAGAAATTACAGGCTTTTTCCAAAAAAACTGGAAAAATTAACATATGTTATCCTGAAACAGTGATACAAGATGAGGGTAGCAGTATGGGTAAAAATCCAAAGAGAACTTTGGCTCTATTGCTACTGATATGGTAATATGCTACAAAAGACAGGATTTTACAGGTATAATCCTTGATTTGCAACCACAATTCGGACCAGAATTTTGGTTGCTAAGCAATGTGGTATTTAAGCAAATCATTCATTCATTCATTCATTCATTCATTCATTCATTCATTCATTCATTCATTCATAACATTTATTTGCCGCCCATCTGGTATCCAATGACACTGGGCATCTTATAGCATCATAGAATTCCTAATTGTCATCATATGACCAGGCCTGATTTTATGTCTGTTTTTATTGCAGTTGATAAGCAAATCAAATGGTCATTAAGTGAATCACTTTAACATTAAACTAATCCTTTTAACTATTTTAAATTTTAAATTGTAAATTACTAGATTTGTCAGGAACTGTTTTTATTGTGTTGTGAGCTGCCCCGAGTCTACGGAGAGGGGCAGCATACAAATCTAACAAGTAAGTAAGTAAAGTAAAATAAAATAAAATAAAATAAAATAAAATAAAATAAAATAAAATAAAATAAAATAAAATAAAATAAAATAAAATAAAATAAAATAAAATAAAATAAAATAAAATAAAATAAAATAAAATAAAATAAAATAAAATAAAATAAAATAAAATAAAATAAAATAAAATAAAATAAAATAAAATAAAATAAAATAAAATAATAAAATAAAATAAAATAAAATAAAATAAAATAAAATAATCCAGATTTCCCAACTGACTTTGCTTATTGGAAGTCAGCTGGGAAAGTTGCAAATCACAGTCACATGATTGCCTGATGCCGCAACCATCGTATTTGCTACTAATTTGCCAAATGCCTACATTGAAATCGGGACCGCAGGAATGGTGCAACAGTTGTAACTTTGAAGATGTGTTTTAACCCACTTTTTCTGAGGCCATCATAACTTCAAACGGTTGCTAAATGAAGGAATGAGTTGCGGACTACCTATAATTCATCATAGTTCAAGGGGAAAATATTGTAGGAGCTGGATATCAAGGGCAGTGAGAAACAGTAAGTACAATTTTACGGTACTTACAATAAATTAAAAGAAAAAAGAAAATCGGGACATCTGCAAGGAAGGGAAGCTTTCTTGCCAAGGGCTTTTGTATATCTGGAAATATCTTATCATTGCCAAAATAAAGCCCACCTTTACCAGGATGTTGGCAGAACAAAAAATATTGTGGTGCAAGCCCCTAATATGTTTCACTGAGGAATTTAATAATAAATCTGAAAATAAACAAGTAGAGTGGAATGGAGTAAAGTGGAATGGAATGGAATTCTTTATTGGCCAAGTGTGATTGGACACACAAGGAATTTGTTTTGGTGCATGTGCTCTCAGGAAAGATAAGTTCGTCAAAAATCATAAAGCACAATACTTAATGATAGTCTGGTTACATAAAAGCAATCAAATCATATTAGGAACCAGTCAATATTAATTATAAGGATACAAGCAACAAAGTTACAGTCACACAGTCATTTGTGGGGGGAGATGGGTAATGGGAACGATGAGAAGATTAATAGTAGTACAGACTTAGTAAATAGTTTGAGAGTGTTGAGGGAATTATTTGTTTACCAGAGTGATGGCATTTGGGGAAAAACTGTTCTTGTATCTAGTTGTTCTGGTGTGCAATGCACCATAGTGTCGTTTTGAAAGTAGGAGTTGAAACAGTTTGTGTCCAGGATGTGAGGTGTATGTAAATATTTTACATATTTATATAGTATTTATATAATTTACAGGTGAAACTCAAAAAATTAGAATATCGTGCAGAAGTTCATTTATTTCAGTAATGCAAGTTGAAAGGTAAAACATAATATATGAATTGCATGCAAAGCAAGATAATTCAAGCCGTGATTTTTCATAATTGTGATGATTATGGGGTAAACCATAATAATGAAAGCCCCAAATCCACCATCTTAGAAAATTAGACTGTTACATGCAATCAATAAAACAAGAATTGAACAACATTGGACCTCTGAAAAGTATAAGCATGCATATGTATTCAGTACATGGTTTGACCCCCTTTTGCAGCAGTTACTGCCTCAATCCAGCCTTGATATTGGAATAAATTGGGCTGGGGTGGAAATAATGAAGGGTCTTCTCCAACCGGTAACTCTTTAAATTCTCAGTTGCACAGATCCATAATTCTTCAACAGCAGAGAGATTCTGAAACTTGCAGTCCAATGTCGTGGGATTTCTCCAAGCAGACTAGTTTTGAGACAATTCAATAGAGGCATATATCAACTTCTGATAAAGTAATTTGATTATGTCTTTAAAAAAAAAGCTAAGAAATCATTATAAAAGAATTATAGTGATAATGATGTATCAAATACAAATGAAATCAGTGTCCAATTTCTTGTATCTCTTTCTCCCACCGAAATTATGAAACATAATGGATGTCCTTCACTTTTGGGTTTAATAATGGATGAATCTGATATTAGGTTGCTTACTTCTGATTGTATAAGAATTAACTCAGAGAACTATACTGGGGACCTCCAGCTGGAAAAGTCTAAGGCAGATCATAAATGCTCTTCTATTTATATGCAATCAGGAGATACACACTTAAATATATATAACTTTTCCAATCACGTCTAATTTGGCCTGAGCTGAAGTACTAATACAATATTATGGGAATTCAGAGACACTGTTCATGCCTGAAGTATAATTCAGTTTCATTAGTAGCTGGTTTATTCCTCATCTGGTACTAACTGAGAATCTGTTCCATGCCATAATATTCTTACTTCTTCCACAAGCATCAAAGCAGCCGAGCATCAAAACCGATGAATGTTCACATAATAACAGGGGCATTTTTGGGTACTCCTTCTCAAATGTTTTGTATGGCAGACCACCTATTTGCATACAAGTCACCTGTTGTGTTCAGTCAAACTGATTAGAAGGCATCTCTTGCATGAACATAACAGTAACAGAGCGCCCTGCTGGGATCAAAGCAGACTTACCTAAGATGTCTACGAGAGAGAACAAGTACTTCCTTTGCCACCTGGACCCATGCCATGGTGTACTTGTGTTCTCTGCTAGCACATGGGAAAGGCATACTGTACGCTCTATAGTACGGGGGTCAAATTGGCCACCCATGGGGTGCATACTTCACGTGTAAGCCATGATGCGACAGCAACATGATGCAGCGAGTGTGATACTCAGGCTCTATATCCTAGGGTTCAGTAGTAGGTTATAGAAACGTAGAAGATTGATGGCCGAAAAAGACCTCATGGTCCATCTAGTCTGCCCTTATACTATTTCCTGTATTTTATCTTAGGATGGATATATGTTTATCCCAGGCGTGTTTAAATTCAGTTACTGTGGATTTACCAACCACGTCTGCTGGAAGTTTGTTCCAAGCATCTACTACTCTTTCAGTAAAATAATATTTTCCCACGTTGCTTCTGATCTTTTCCCCAACTAACCTCAGATTATGTCCCCTTGTTCTTGTGTTCACTTTCCTATTAAAAACACTTCCCTCCTGAACCTTATTTAACCCTTTAACATATTTAAATGTTTCGATCACGTCCCCCCTTTCCCTTCTGTCCTCCAGACTATACAGATTGAGTTCATGAAGTCTTTCCTGATACGTTTTATGCTTAAGACCTTCCACCATTTTTGTAGCCCGTCTTTGGACCCATTGCTACTGGAATGATAAAGGACGCCACACCGGTAGCAAAAGTTGAGCTGTGCGTGCAGTTCCACTTCTCCTGCATAGGCATGCTGGGGCGCACACATGCACAGACAGGAGAAGCAAACCTGCGCGCACTGCTCAACTTTTGCTACTGGTTCAGTGTCCTTTATTTATTATTTATTTATTAGATTTGTATGCCGCCCCTCTCTGAAGACCCTACTCCTTTACTGTTCCGGTAGCAACCTACTACTGGACCCTAGGATATAGAGCCGGAGTATCACATTGTGGTGGAGACACGCACGTGCACAAGATTTTTCAAGGGAACGCACGCATCCCAGTGTGTTTGTGCTTCTGCACATGTGCAGGAAGCAAAATCTTGTGAGGGGGGGTGAGCATGAGAGATTTTGGCATTTTTTTTTTTTGCTTCCATGCATGCACAGAAGCAAAAAAATGACCGAAATCTCACATGCATCTTCTCACGCTGGGACGCACATACACACACGCAAGAAAAGTAAAGTATGTATGTGATAGTATGTATGTGACTTTTTGATTTTAAATGTTTAGTTTTAAGACAATTTTTAAATTAATTATTCTATTAATTGGCCAAGAAATGTTTTACTTATTGTATCTTTTTACCAAAATGTTGTAAGCTGCCCCGAGTCCATGGAGAGGGGTGGCATATAAGTCAAATAAACAAATTAATTAATTAATTAATTAATGTGTGCATGAAGTACACTGATAGCGGTAGAAATGGGAATCCACCCCTGCTAGGGTCATATCAATTATGCCTACTTTATTTTTGCATAATTATACTATATTTGCGAGGGTTGCTCTCCACATCAAAACAATAATGTTGTAAACTGCCCCAATCCTCGGAGAGGGGCGGCATATAAATCAATCAATCAAACAAACAAACAAACAAACAAACAAACAAACAAACAAACAGAATTAGTAGTTTCATCCATGCATATTCATTTAAAAGCTTTTTGTATTTAAATAGAAGCTGTGAGTCAAGGAAAGCTCCCAGATTATGAGCCAAATGAGAGAATGTGATTTTATCCAGAACCCTCGGGAATTTTAGGCCTTGCAAACTGGGACCAAACTTGATGGGATTAAATCCAAGGCTGTTCCTCCCTGTCTAGACCCTAATAGCCTTGAGACACTAGAACTGTGCCTTGACAATATTATTTGCCCAGTTCAGAATCAAGTTGTAAAATTGAGTATCATGACCTTGATACATGACATTGTGCCAACAGACAAAGTCATTAAATAGTTTCCCCTAGATATTAAACAGAAATGGAGCATTGAGTCTTAGGAAGGAACTCTGGACTTGATCTCTTGTAACTCAATGTCTCTTCAGGAAGGACAATCATTGCAAAACATTAATCCCGAATTAACATATAAATGCTATACCCAGGAATGAAACTGGATTGAAATGGATACGGATCATCTATTTTCTCCATAACTCTTTGAGTTGTAGTGACATCATATATGCAACTATCTTTGTGGTTTACCACTCCGAGCGGGCAGGAAGGAAAGGAAAGGGGATGGGGGAGGAAAGGGAAAGAAAGGGGGGAAGGAGGAGAGGGAAGGAAAGGAAAGAAGGAAAGGAAAGGAAAGGGAGCATTCCTCAAGAGATGAGAGTTTTCAGGGGACCGAACTACTATCTGCAAAGGACACAAACTTAGGTTTGACCCTAGGTGCTTCTTTCTGCTAACCGACGGTCAAGTTAACTGCCTGAAGGACCCCAGCGTGTCCCTGGGAGTCAAAGGGCTGAAGTGCGAGCAGCACGAGAAACTTTGGCTGGGTTCCTCAAGAGAAAGGCAAAGATTTCTCTGCAGACCACCAACATTTTCTTGTGAACCATTTGCGGACCACAGGTTGGTGACCACTGATCTAAACTACAGACTACAGGTGTTAAAGCTGATGTCAGAGAGAACTCTTTCCAATTCCTTGGTACTCGCAGGAATAAATTCATGACAGATGGTCTTGTAAGCATAGCTTTGGTCATTTCAGCAAGACCTACCCAGCTGGAATCCAGGTGTGAACAACTGGCTTTAGGTCACCTTAAAAAAAGGCTCCTGGCTTTGCTTTAGGGACAGAATAAGAATGGAAAAATGATGTTTTGCTACTTTTACTGACATAATATAGGATTGAATGTAAACTTACTTAGATTAGCTTTTCATCTTTTTCTAGTGGTGTCCTAGAAATCTCCTTAATTGCTTCAACTACTCAATAAACTAAAGATTTTTCTGACTTGGTGAACACGGATAATCCCATTAATCAACCCAGCAATGAGGTTGAACAATCAGGAGCAATTCCAATTTGTCCCCAGAGCCCATCTTCACATACACGATACAGCCTCATTTGTGGCAACAACGAATGTTATCAGAATTTCCTATATGATGGGTTACAATATCTCTTCCTTGCCTTGGTTTGTGGTCGATGCCAAGCTTCAAACCCAGATTAGGCATTTCTCAACGATGCAGGAACCTCCTCTTCATCCATTTAGTTTTCATTAAAGCATACCAGAATTGCTCTCGTTCAAGACTGAATCATGCTTTTAACACCTCAAGGTTCGATTATTGCAATGCTCTCTACATGGGGCTGCCTTTGAAGACCGTTTGGAGACCACAAATTGTGCAAAATGCAGCCGCGCCAAGATCTGCCCACATTTCAACATTACTCCATGAGCTACACTGGTTGCCAATTGGTCTCCGAGCTCAATTCAAAGTGCTGGTTATGACTTACAAAGCCCTACATGTCTTAGTCTATTATTTCTAGCCTATATTTAAAGCCTCCGAAAACAAATTATCTAAAGTTGTGCAACAGAAAAAGAAAACACTAAAAAGCACATTAAAAACCAACAGAATATAAACCCCCAATACAAAGTTTACAAAAATAAACTATCAGGTACATGAGCCAGGGATGAATTCTAACTTACCTTGCTACTGGTTCGCTTCCTCCTGCGCCATGAGCCTTAAAAGTAGGGGCTGGCCTGTGGGCAGGGTGATGTTGGCCGCTGCAGATGGACTGGATTAATTGTTGTTGGCCATATCTTGCCCAGGGGTCAAGATTTCTCCATGGACCACCAAATTTTTCTTGGTGACCTGTGGCAGAGATAGCCTCTGTTGATGGTTGCATGCAGTGAAGAGTTGCAAAAAAATTTACTACAACACTGTGGGCATGGCTTGTTTTGTGTGTGTGGCTTGCTGGTTATGTGACCATGTGGGACTGGATTGACAATCATGTGACTAGGGTGGCGTAAAGGTCACGTGACTGACTTAAAGGTGGCCAATTTGATGTCATTCACGTCAAAGGTTTGGATTAGGCTTAGGGCGCTTGGCCTCTCCTCACCTCAAAGAGATGCAATTTCCCTCTCTATTTACTATTATTGAACATCCAAAATATACTATTTAATTCTATGTATATATGCCGTATGTGTACATACATATTACACACAAGCACACAAAAATATACATTATCTACTATATAAACTGTATGTACAGCTGTTCTAAAATTATACACATTCAACTTCATTTACTGCAATAGGAAAAACATACCCAGAGTCCAGAAAGGGAAAAAACAAAAAAATGCAACATTTTTGTAGCGGTTCAGTGTACCTGAACAAAATGTTTCTACTGGTTCTGCATACCTGACCATACCCGTAGGAGCCCATCACTGGTTGCATGTCTACATGAAGTGTACCAATTTGATCATGGTGACTATTGAATTTTAACTTTGTACAAATATGATTTTCCATTGTTACTTTCTGTCCCTGATCAAACAGAGATCTGTTCCTTTACATGTCTCCAATTATAATTTTCTCTGAGAATGCCTTTTTCTTTTTTCTTTTTCTTTCTTTTCTTAATCAGCCCATTTGTATTTCTTCTCCTGTGGAGTTGGTATTTAGCTAGATGGGATGGCTGATACTGTATGACCATTTGACATGACTATCATATCCATAACATTTTTTATTCATTTGTTTTGTCCAATACACAATAATACACAATGAGGGTTATAGAGGATATAATCAGGTAGAATGTATTAAAGGGGGAATAGAGGAGAAAATAAAGGAGTGAAATATAACTATGAGAAAATAGCAGGAAAATATATACCGTATTTTTCGCTCCATAAGACGCAGTTTTTTTCCTCCCAAAGTAGGATGAAAAATCAGCCACGTCTTATGGAGCGAAGATGCAGGCAGGGGGGGGGAGGCGCTGGAGCAGAGGGGGGGGGGCGGCGATATACTCATCTGGAGACCGCCGCCTCTGTCGCCGCCTCTCCTCTTCCCAACCCCGAAGAGAGCCGCGCTTTTCAGCCTCCGGAAGTGCTGGGCTGGGGGATGCCTCCACCCCGCAGGTTTAGGAGGCGGAGCGGCACTGGAGGAGCGTTGGCGGTTCCGAGCCTTTGGGAAGGCTATGGGAATCGCTTCAGGAGGCGTGGAGGTCTCAGCCAGTCGCTCGCAGCCGGCCGCCGCCTGTGCGATTCCCGAGCCTTTGGGAAGGCTATGGGAATCGCTTCAGGAGGCGGGGAGGTCTCAGCCAGTCGCTCGCAGCCGGCCGCCGCCTGTGCAAAGTTTGGCTGCGAACTCGGCTGGCTAGCTGCTGCCTGGCCCCCTCCCTCCCCGAGGAGGGTCTCCCTTCGCACCACCAGCGGCGCTTCCCCCGCCAGCCAGCCAAGCCCCGCGCCCGCCGGAGCCGGCTCTTCGCTCTCCCCCCGCCGCCCGCCGCGTTTTCAGGAGGTGGGGAGGGTCGGGCGGCCGGCCAAGGCCAGGAGGGACGCCGCTGCCCCCCTTCCCTCTCTCCGCCCGCCGCTGCGCCTCCTGCTGAGCCCCCTCGGCCCCGCGCGGCGCCTGTCAGAGGAAGCTGCCCTGTCCCGGCCAGGATCCGGGGGCGAGGTCGTTGGGGTTTGAGGGGCCCTAAACCGCCCACAGCAGAAAAACAGAAAAAATAAGGGAGAAAGAAAGAGAGAGAAAGGAAGAGGAGAGATAGAAAGGGGGAGAGAGAAAGAGGGAGAGATAGAGGAGAGAGAGAAAGAGAGAGATACAAAGAGAGTGAGTGAGAGAAGGAGAGATAAGAGAGAAAGAAAGAGGGACAGAGAGAAAGAAAGAGAGGGACAGAGAGAAAGAAAGAGAGGGACAGAGAGAAAGAAAGAGGGACAGAGAGAAAGAAAGAGAGGGACAGAGAGAAAGAAAGAGGGACAGAGAGAAAGAAAGAGAGGGACAGAGAGAAAGAAAGAGAGGGACAGAGAGAAAGAAAGAGAGGGACAGAGAGAAAGAAAGAGGGACAGAGAGAAAGAAAGAGAGGGACAGAGAAAGGGAGAGAGAGAAAGAGAAAGAAAGGTAGAGAGAAAGAGGGAGAGATAGAAAGAAAGAGAGAGGGGGGCTTGTTTGTATATTTTCCCAATTCCCCTAGGGCAGTGTTATTGTAATAAATATTTTAGCCTACTTTTTGGCTCAAAATATTTTTTTTTCTATTTTCCTCCTCTAAAAACTAGGTGCGTCTTATCAGCAGGTGCGTCTTATAGAGCGAAAAATACGGTAGGTATAGAAGAGAAGATATAGGACAGGGGATGGTAGGCACTCTGGTGCACTTATGTACGCCCCTTACTGACCTCTTAGGAACTTGGTGAGGTCAACCGTAGATAGTCTAAGGGTAAAGTGTTGGGAGTTAGGGGATGATACTACAGAGTCCGGTAGTGAATTCCATGCTTCGACAATTTGATTACTATAGTCGTATTTTTTACAGTCATATCAAACGAGAACATATCTCATTTGGTATCAATTGAAGACTTTAACCAGTTTCATGTATTTGTGATTTGGTCTGTTATCTTTTTGTGTTGTTTCAAGATGAACCCTGAAACTTTGCTAGCTAGCTCTGTTTTTAATTGAACCAGTGTCAGAAATACATTTTCTTTTGAGGGAAATATTAGACGAATTCGAACAACAAAAGGCAATGATGGAACCATGGGTATAAGACCATCTTACTGGTTAGTGATGTAGCATTTGTGCTGACAAAAATCAAATATAGATTATAGCCTCACACTTTTCTAGAAGATAATTAAAAGAATTGGAAAATCATGGATCAGAATTTTATTTGTTTACTTTTGACTGGATTTCTGTGCTTGAAATGTCATTACCATTTTTGCTCCAGTGCCAGAAATAACATGGATATTAAATGAACTTTCTGAGGAAGAATTTTCACTTTTCAACAACTCTTCATCATTTGTTGCTTTTAGACAGCAAACTTAATGTTTACAATACCTTGTTTCAAATTTTGGACTTGTAATTTCTTCCTACTTCCTCTTTTTGTTTTAGTTAATTCAATTAAGATTTCTAAAGAACTCAGAAATGTGCCCTTTGGAGAAAGGTAGTACTTAACTAAAGTTTTGATATTTTTTTCTCTTTCATGGATCAACATGGCAACTCTTGTTTTGCTTTGAATCTTCAGTATGCAGAACAACTACATTTCAACATGCTGACTTACTCCGTCATATCTGGGTAATCCTATAGTAGCTAATTTCAATTCTGTATGTCATTGCTGTGAAAGGAGGAGCGCTTTACCCCTGCTCTGTTTTTCCAAGGAACAATGAAGAATTGTACTGAAGAGGCAGCGACATTTTTTTCTTATCTTCTCCAAAGTGCTGTAGCCAGAGTCAGACCCTGAGGCACTTCAATTCATCACAGACTGTGTTTGGGTAAAGTTTGCAAGTGCATGTTAAAGGATCACTGTTAATTCCTGGCTTGGCCTTTTTGTGTGAAAGAAGATGAATTGAAGTTATTTCTGCACTAACAATGCTCAGTAAACAACAATAGGGACACTTTCTGTTAAATCAGCTAATGCATGCCAGACCCACTTGACCTCTTGTTTTGTTTTGTGGTTGTGACAGATTAACAATACATATTCCCATTTCCAAAAGTTGTTAGGATAGGGATTGTTGTGGTTAGCTCTGGCCCAGCTCCTGCCCCAAGGACTGTGGATGTGGGGGAGACATCCACATGCTGCAGGCCTGTTTTGCTCCCCCCCCCCGGTGGAATCTGCTGATGAAAGCTCCTCTGACCAAGAAGACATGAGTGACAGGGAGGAGGAGAGTGTGGCAGACAGCTCAGAAGGAGATCAATTATCTAGCTCCTCCTTGGATTCAGAACAGGAGTTAATGATACAGCCACGCATGCGGATGCATAGGCAACAACAACTGAGAGATTATTATCAAAGAAAATGAGGCCACCTGTGGTTGGGTGGGGCTGTGGTAAGTAGTGAGGCTGCTATAAATAGCAGCCTGTGGGTTTGGCCATTGTGGAGGATTATCTGATCGTTGTGTTTCATGACTGCTTTACTGACTTTGACCTTTTGTGTGCTGATTTTTCCCCGCTTTGAAACTAAACCAGAGCAAAGTGTGTTTCACTTTGTGGAAGAAGAAGGACTGTGAATTGCCTCACAGCTGCAAGCTAAGTATCACAGAACTGATAAGGGACTTGTACAAATTACCAGTTTGTTTGGAGACGAGTGCTCTTTGCTATACCAAAAGAGGGTTTAGTTTAAGTGAATTTTCATTATAAAGAACATTGTTTTGAATTTTCAAACGTGTGTGTGTCTGAAATTTGTACCTGTGAATTTTTGATTCTACCAGAGAGCCCGACAGAACAGGGATCAGGAATTTTCAAACCTCAAAAGTGTGTATTTATGTATGTATGTATGCAAGGGTAGGTTCTAACTTACCTCACTGCCAGCTCGCTTCCTCCCGTGCTGTCCACTGGCAAAAAAAACAAAGCCGAAAAACAGATGGCAACCACATGCACAGTGCGGAAACTCGGCTTCTGCACATGCTCAGAAGGGGAAAAAAAGGATGGCAGCACCCATGAACCGGCACCCATCGATCTGGTTTGTTGATGTTATCATGACATCACCAGTGGGTTGCTACTGGTTTGGGCAAACCGGTCCAAATCGGGAGGAACCCACCCCTGTTTTTATGTTTGTTTGTTTGTTTAAATTTATAAGGTCACCCAACTTCAAAACAACTCTGGTAGTGTACAATAATGTTTTCGCTAAAAGAAATATACAAGTAAAAACCTCTAATGTCCAAAAATATGAAAACAACCAGGACCCTCTACTAAGTCTATGCCAAGAGCCACATTTTCTAGTTTCCTTTAAAGATGGAGAGGAAAGGCCAGGTGGATCTCAGAATGAAAGTTGTTCTAAGAGGCAAACACTATGATAGAAAAGGGGCACTTCCTAGATCTCAGCAGATGGCGATTAATGGAGTAAATTTGGAATATGCCAATTGTTCAGGACAGAAATTATGGAAGATGGTCCTTTATATAGACAGGCTCTGTAGAATAAAAGGTTTTATTGGTAATAACATCCACCTTGTACTTCACCTGAAAGCCTATTGGTAGGTCTAGCTCATAGATTAAAATTTTTGCAAGGGCATGATGTTGCATACAGTAGTACCTCTACTTACGAACTTAATTCATTCTGTGGCCAGGCTCTTAAGTAGTAGAGTTTGTAAGAAGAAGCAATTTTTCCCATAGGAATCAATGTAAATGCAAAGCATGCGTGCGATTGGGGAAATCACAGGGAGGGTGGAGGCCCTGTTTCCTCCCAGGAGATTCCTAGTGAGGCCCCACGGAGGCTTCTCCCTGCCTTTTCTTGGCCTGTTTCCTCCCAGGAGATTCCTAGAGAGCCATGATGAAGATGAACTCCTGAGTTGTCCAAGCCTCAATACCACTTTCAGGTATGCTTAAAGGATTGCAAGCCTTGGGAGCTCCACTACTGATCCAAAGCAAAATTAAGCAATTGAGGCAGGGATGTCACTCCATAGCAAGGACTCTCATAAAGCAGCCTTCATACATAAAATGTGTCCTTTCTGTTATTTTAATTACAACATACTGAAGGAGAGAAGATGCCACTTCTTTAGCCAAGCAACACCCATGAGAACCTTGTTAAGCCGTTAGCTATTTCTGCTACTTATTGAAGAACCTTACAAATCCTGCTGTCCTTTTAACGCCAATATCCATCTATTGCTATGACAAAACTTTATAGTTATATTAAAGCATCTATCTTATTGTTGAGCTCATTGGATTCTTGAAAATGAATTCGGGTTGCAGTAAGTCTCAGGGATACACCATCTCCTTAATCCCCTTGCTTTTGCTTTGCATGTTTGAAGGGATCAAAAACATTTTATTTTGATTTGCAATAGAACACAGTTTAATGTTTCATTAAAAGTGAACAAAAAATACTTGGCCCTTTTCAAACCAGGTTCCATAACTACAGGTAGTCTTCAACTTACAACAGTTCATTTAGTGATCATTTAAAGTTACAATGGCACTGAAAAAAGGTACTTACGTCCACGTGGTCACATGATCAAAATTCAAATGCCTGGCAATTGGTTCATATTTATAATGGTTGCTGTGTCCCAGGGTCATGTGATCACTTTTTGCCACCTTCCAACAAGCAACGTCAATGGGGAAGCCAGATTCACTTAACAACTTTGGCAAGAAAGGTTGTAAAATGGGGCAAAACTCACTTTAACAAATGTCTCACTTAGAAACAGAACCTTTGTGCTCAATTGTGGGGGTAAGTTGAGGACTACCTGTATTTTGTTAGCTGCTGTTTTATAACATGGGGCTGGAATCAGACACAGTGGAGGGAAATGATCATCAAGCTGCCCTGAAAGGGGAAATTAAGATTTTATTATGATGGGTTACTTTTTGGTTACCATAGCCTGTTTCCAAGTAAGAGTGGCAGTGATGTAGGTATTTTAGTCATGCCATAGAGCAGGGACGTCAGACTCAATTTCATTGAGGGCCGAATCAGGATCGTGTTTGATCTTGGGAGTGGAGATGGCATAGCCAGGGTGGATGAGGCCAGCTCAATGTCACTGATTTCAGGGGCAAAAATGGTCTCCCGAGCTCCATTTTCATTTGCGGTGGCTCCCTGCCACCTTCTGCCAGCAAAAATGGACCTCTGGAGGGCCACATATGACCCTCCAGAGCTTTGTTTTTCACTGGCAGAAGCACCATGAGCTGATCATTTGCAATTTCTGGGTCGGCCCTGCAGACCAAATCTAAGCACCCCATGGGCTGGATCTGGCCTGTGGGCTTTCAGTTTGACACCCCTGTCATAGAGCATTTATATCCCAAGTTGCATGTCTGCCTGTTACGTTCTCTTTCAGGAACAAAAATTCATAGATTTCCTAGACTGGCTTTGCATAGCATCTCTATAGAACTAAACACAGGAGGTCCTGTCCCTTAGCCGCTATCTGCCAACATCCTCAACAGCTGATGATGGCATTGTTCATGTTTTTGTCCTCAGTCTTCCTGCAGGATGCATATGGAAACCCAGAGATCTCCTTCGGGGAAAGCAGCTGGATCCAAAGCTGATATAGAACAGCTGCCTCCTTTTTCCTTCTCCTGCAGTGGCTTAGCCAGTCATGTCAGGGAAGAATTGCTTTATCTGGTATCTGTTAGATAAATCTGTAGGCTGAAGGAGCTCCAGGGAAGATTCCTCCTGCTGTCCCTAAGATCCCATCTGGCCCAGGCATTGGAATAGGAGCAGCCAAGTGACTTTGTCCAAGGTTATTCCTCTTACTAATGCCATGTATTTCCTTCTAATAATTTCAAATCTGGGTGATTCCATTTCAGTCACATTAAGATGAAGAAGCTCTTAAGCCTTGTGTATTTTTCGTGTTCTGATGGCTAAACCAGCTAGGTATTCATACCTCTGACAGTTCCTGCCATCTAACTTCTGGGTGCCTTGGCAAGAGCCCATCACTGTTCCACAGCTAGGCAATTTGATGTAATGAGGGTCTCACCACACATTCCGGCATCTTACTTGATTCACGGCAATGAGGGAATGATTGGCCTTTTTATTTAGCAGCATCCATAACCAAGCCTGCAGATTAATTACTTAGAGAGGCTGTCAACAAAACTGGAAAAGATATAGAGGAAACACAGTGGGTGATACAAGGTTCACTCTAGGAGGTTGTCATGTGAGAAAAGATTGAAGTAAACCAGGATATATTCAACACCCTCCACCCAAATGGAGGGGGAGAAATTTTCATCTATTTAAAGATATCTCAGAAAGAAGAAGATATGTATTTCACCATATTCAGTAAGGACAGAAGAATCTAAGTTACAATCCATTTAAAGGGCAGGACATAAAATTTAAGATAGATTGCAGATTTAATATAGACATTATGGGGAGGGGCAAAATCTTCTAAAAGAACAAACTCTTCAGAATCTCTTTGGAGAATTTCAAATAAAGTTGGTCAAAGATCCAGCAGGGACATTTTGCATGTAGGCTGACTCTCTTTATTACAGGGAATTGCTCCCCATGGCCTTTGAAATGCTTTCCAATACTATGGTTTTCCAATTCTGAATTGACAAGCTGTTACATTTAACACAGAAAAAAGCTGGAGACATGAAAATCATATGAAAATCATACCCATTAAACAGCCTATCACAGTCTACAACACACTACATTTGTCAAAATTTAGAGTCACATGGTGAGAATACAAATGCAAATATAATACATTTAGGACATTCATGGAAGGTTTTATCTCTAACTCATAAAGAAAATGACTTAGAGAAACTAAACCTGTAAGGATCGATATACATTTTCTGGAAAAGATGTGCATTTTAATTTGTTTTTAAACATATTTCTTTCTTGGGTAAAACCTTTCTTACTGGTAGAAAATTAATATGTCAGGGAAAAGAAATTTAATTCTGTCACCAGTGTGACAAGCTAGTTTTCTATTAACACGGAAGTGTTGTTTTCAACTTGCAATCTTGGGTTTTCATTCTATATTGCTTAAATTCTTGAAGGCCATGTTTTTTTGCGGTTGTTGTTATGGTCCTAAGAGTCAATCCCGACTCCTCGTGATTACATAGACAGGTCCAAGGAGTTTTCTTGCTATTATAGAAGGAGTTTGTTCCTGCTTGCTCCTTGCTAGGGCTAAGCGAGAGTGGCTGGCCCAGTTACACAGCTAGAATCTTGCTTAAGACAACTTAAAGTCCCCTGGTTTCTCATTCAGATTCTTTAACAGGCTGTTTCGGAAACCGTATCAGAGGGTAGATGTTTCTCTACGTGTAACACCTGGCAACTTCAAATATCAACCAACAAATGCTCTACCCTCCACATCGGCAAAAAGAATCCTAACCGCACATATGAACTGAATAAACAAATTCTCGCAGCCAACCCACACTCAGTAAAAGACCTTGGAATTCTAATATCAAAAGACCTAACTGCTAAAGCCCACTGCAACAATATCGCCAAAAAGGCTTCCAGAGTCGTTAACCTGATCCTACGTAGCTTCTGCTCTGGCAATCTCACACTACTGACTAGAGCCTACAAAACCTATGCCAGACCCATTCTCGAATACAGCTCATCTGTCTGGAACCCACACCACATCTCAGACATCAACACTCTCGAAAACGTCCAAAGATATTTCACCAGAAGAGCCCTTCACTCCTCCACTCGAAACAAAATACCCTACGAAAATAGACTATCTATCCTGGGTCTTGAAAGCTTAGAACTGCGGCGCCTAAAACACAATCTAAGTATTGCCCACAAGATCATATGCTGCAACGTCCTTCCGGTCAACGACTACTTCAGCTTCAACCGCAACAACACAAAAGCACACAACAGATTTAAACTTAATATTAACAGCTCCAAACTTGACTGTAAAAAATATGACTTTAACAATCGAGTTGTCGAAGCGTGGAACTCATTACCAGACTCAATAGTGTCAACTCCCAACCCCCAATATTTCTCCCTTAGACTCTCCATGATTGACCTCTCCAGGTTCCTAAGAGGCCAGTAAGGGGCGTATATAAGTGCACTGATGTGCCTATCGTCCCCTGTCCAATGCCTTTCCTTATATCATATATATTCTCTCCTTCTCTCTCTCTCTCTCTCTCTCTCTCTCTCTCTCTCTCTCTCTCTATCTATCTATCTATCTATCTATCTATCTATATATATATATATATATATATATATATATATATATATATAGCTGATGAGGCCAAAATAAGGCCGAAATAGATCTATCCTAGTCTCCCTTAATTTTCAAATTCAGCTTAAACATGTGACATATATATATATATATATATATATATATATATATATATATATATATACACACACACACAGTGATCCCCCGCTCGTTGCGAGGGTTCCGTTCGAGGACCCCCCGCAACGAGCGGGTTTTCGCGAAGTAGCGCTGCGGAAGTAAAAACACCATCTGCGCATGTGCAGATGGTCTTTTAAACTTCCGCAGCGCTAGCGAGGAGCCGAAGATTGGGGGGCGGCGCGGCTATTTTAAAACATCGCCGCCGACATGGGAGGCTCGCTAGCACCCCCCCGAACCCCCAACCCGGGTTTGGGGGGGTGCTAGCAAGCCCCCCAATCTTCGGCTCCTCAGCGGCGAGCGAGCGAAGCCAAGCCGGCAGCAATGTCGCCACCGCTGCAGCCAACGCGCGCTACGATCTTCCGGGCCAGCCAGGCTCAGTCACGGAAGGCAGCCGCTTGGCCCGGGATGCTGGGCCGAGAGGAGCCGGGCTTGATCCGCTGAGCCTGGCTGGCCCGGAAGATCGTAGCGCGCGTTGGCTGCAGCGGTGGCGACATTGCTGCCGGCTTGGCTTCGCTCGCCGCACCGCCCCCCAATCTTCGGCTCCTCAGCGGCGAGCGAGCGAAGCCAAGCCGGCAGCAATGTCGCCACCGCTGCAGCCAACGCGCGCTACGATCTTCCGGGCCAGCCAGGCTCAGCGGATCAAGCCCGGCTCCTCTCGGCCCAGCATCCCGGGCCAAGCGACTGCCTTCCGTGACTGAGCCTGGCTGGCCCGGAAGATCGTAGCGCGCGTTGGCTGCAGCGGCGGCGACATTGCTGCCGGTTTGGCTTCGCTCGCCGCTGCAGCCAACGCGCGCTACGATCTTCCGGGCCAGCCAGGCTCAGTCACGGAAGGCAGCTGCTTGGCCCGGGATGCTGGGCCGAAAGGAGCCGGGCTTGAAGATCGCAGCGTGCGTTGGCTGCGGTGGCGAGGGCTTGCGATGGAGGGTGGAGGAAGCGGCCATGGGAGGGCGAGCTGCCTCAGGGAGGAGGATCGGGCGGGACCAGGTGGGGGCTGGAATTTCTCCGCCAGGGCGAAGGGCGGGCGAGCGGCGAAGGGCGGGCGAGCGGGTGCTGGGGAGGGCTTCTCGCCCTCCCGCCAGCAAGAGGGGGAGCGAACGGCGTGGGCAGGCGAAGGGCGGGCGAGCGGCAGCGAGGAGTTTGCGTGGGCGGTGGGGAAACTCCTCGCTGATGCCAGCAAGAGGGGGAAGACACAGGGAAGCCGCCCAGCAGCTGATCTCCCGGTTGCCATCTACGCATGCGTGCCCATAGGAAAAAAAAAAGGGCACGCATGCGTAGATGGTATTTTGACTTCCGGGTTGAAAAATCGTGAAGTACCCTGTTCGCAATGGTCGGGGACGCAATAAACTGTATATCATATATATATCATATATATATATATCATATATATATATATATATTACATATTATATATTACATATATATATTACATTACACAGGGCAAAACCCGAACTCAGAACAATCTACATACATATATATATATATACACACACATATATATATACAGTATATCATATATATTCTCTCCCTATCTCTTATATCATATATATTCTCTCCCTCCCATCTACTTCTCTTCTTTTTCACTTTCTATCTTTATATATATTACTTAATGTCTATTCTCTTCCATATGTATTGCACATTGGACAAAGAATAAATAAATGAGGCTTAGCTTTCAGTGAGCTGTGCTGAAGAACCTGGGTCTATCCCACTATAGGTTAGAAATAGAATTATGAGTAGCCTTGAAACTCAAGTTAATGCCGCAAGAGGTGATGGTATCTTTTGGTGTTTCAAACAGTACACAATTAACGAGTGGAGAGGGATTAAGACCATGGATGTTATCTCTAGATAAAACTTGTTCTCATCCATTATTTCTTTGTGAACGGAGTCTATGCGCTTACACCTTGTGTGTGCACAAGCTCTGTACATGCACTCAGGGATTCTGCAAAATGGCTAGGCTTTGTTTGCAAAGGAATAATGAATGCATGAGGTCAGAGGCAAAGATAGTAGACGGAGTTTTACTGCCCCACCCCACTCCATTGCACGCTGTTTCCTAATGTTGAAAGCTACTAACGTTCAGAGCTGCTGAGATGTCTTGTAAGCAGGAGCAGGACACCACTGGGGGCTGAGAAGAGAGCAACGTGATTAATTGTGTTGGCTTGTTAAAATGTTTTAATTAAGGTAAGGAAATTTCCTGTCTGCAAATAAGCCAGATATATGAAACCCAACTAAAACTTTCACGACTGGCAATTTGACACTGCTAGCAAAGTTCCCAGATGCTGCAGTGGTAATTGATGCCCTTGTATAAATTTAAATTAGGGCTTCTGTTATTAATTTTATCCCTGGAAAACCTATTGGTTTTGGAATAAATTCTTGCCAAATCTTGTATCGTGCATCGTACCTCCGCCTGGGAGCACTTTGCTGTCCTCTCTCTAATAATGGAATTAGTAATGTGGTCTCCTTGCTAAGTGTACCTTCCAAAGAAATGCCTTTTTCCTTCTGTTTACCTCTGAATTTGAAAACTGGTGGTTGGCACAGCAATTAGCAGAGGATCAGCTTTGAATGGCCGTGTATATTACAGTGAACGGAAGGCAGAATATTGCTACACAAGGAAGGTCTCCCCACCCTGTCCTAATTTAGTCCTTTTGACCCTAAATTAAAAGATTTTCTCTTTTAAGCTCTTTTGTGCTGTGATTTCCAAAGAATGAACCCTTCCCAAACACATCCTGAAATAAATGAAATTCTAAATGCAGATCCCTTCTATATTTGCTCACATCTCCTCTTGTTCTTGTCATTCTTTTCCTTCCCTTTCTCCACTGCTTATTCAACCATGCAGCTCTCTCCTTTTCATTCATCTGTTCTCAGAGGCACCAAAACTTTGTGCTGTCTTTTACATGAAGCCATTGTTCAGCCTGCACATTTTCCTGCAGCTTCAGCTGCCAGGAAACGATGTCCTTTCCCTGTAGTAGGGCAGAGGGGCATCTGGCGTGGTTTGGGCATTGTCATGATTGATTGAGTACACTACAGCAATGACTGTATCATTTGTTCGGGGTGCCTGGGAGTGTTGGAGAGGCAGCGATTCTCCTCAAAGCAGATCAGTGACCATGTGCACATTGGGATAAAGCTGGGGCTCGTTGCAGGGGGTTCAAGTGAGGATGCCAATCTGTCAACTGCTTGGTCCTGGATTCTCCTGCTGTTGCTGTTGCTGCTTCAGTGGCAGTGGCTTTATCAGCATCTGGAGAGAAAGCAAGAGCAATTTTGGAATGGAAAGCAGTGAATACATGTAGGTATTCATTTTACTATAAAGTGGTTACCTCTACTTATGAACTTAATTCATTCTGTGACCAGGTTCTTAAGTAGAAAAGTTTTTAAGAAGAAGCAATTTTTCCCATAGGGATCAATGTAAAAGCAAATGATTCGTGCAATTGGGGAAACCAGAGGGAGGGTGGAGACCCAGTTTCCTCCCAGGAGATTCCTAGAGAGGCCCCATGGAGGCTTCTCCCAGTCTTTTCTGGCCCTGTTTGCTCCCAGGAGATTCCTATAGAGGCCCCACGGAGGCTTTTCCCCACCTTTTCCGGCCCTGTTTCCTCCAAGGTGATTCCTAGAGAGCCCCCACAGAGGCTTCTCCCTGCATTTTCCGGCCCTGTTTCCTCCCTTTTACATGTCCTGTAAAAGTGGCATGAGAGGCATGGGAGAGAAGACATCAGTCCTGCCAACGAAGAAGGGCTCCACCTTGCAGTTGACCAGGTTGCCAAGGGCAACAGCTTCTCTGTTTTAGTGTTTCTCCATTCTCCATGTACAGCAATTTCAAGAGAGGGTCTCTTTCTCTCTCTCACACACACACTTGTTATCTAGGAGGCACAAAGCTGCACTGGGGCAAAAGAAGAAGCTGAGCGGAGTTGTATGGTACTTCTTTTCTTTTTCAAAGCCTGACAGGAAGATAAATAAAACATCCCATCCCATCTCCCTTCCACAAGTCCTCTCCCAGTGTCAGAAAAAATGATGACGGGTCAGCAAAGGCTTATTTTACTCCCCTTAGTTTTCTGCATCTCAAGGTTCCTTTTTGACTGGACGAGAGAAGTGTTGTAACAATAACGATGGTGAACTTTTTTTTGCTGAGGTGCCAAAATCACAAGTGTGATTGCATGATGGTGCATGCCCATACCTATAATGCAGTGGCCTCTCTTCATGCAAGCACGCACAACCCGCTCCCCACTGCCCCCATGTTTCCGAACTTTCGATTGGCCTGTTGGGCCCTTTTTCTCCATCACAGGCTCCGGAGGCCTTCCTGGGCAAAAAACAGCCCAACAGATAAAAACAGCCTCCCCTCACCTTCGAGAAGGCTGAAATCAGCTGGCCAGTGTGCACATGCACACTGGAGTTGACATAGAGCTAAAGTGACCAGATCATGAGTTAGGTAAGGTGGGACATCATCAGTGGTGGGGGGAGAGACAGATGACTGACAAAACTCAAACCCTCAAAAAAGCTTGCCTGTTCTTCCCCATGAAGACATAATTAGATTAGATTTATTAGATCCAGAGACTCGTGGAGGGTGGCGGCTTCGACGGTGTCCGCAGGGCCCGTGTCTTGTAGGTGTTGTTGGAGGGCTTGGAGAGCTGCAGGGAGACTGCAGCGGGATTGGGGGTCCCGCAGGGTCAGGACAGGTTTGGCCCAGTGGTTTGGGGCGCAGAGGCTGCCAGGACTGCCTCTGCGCCCCAAACCGCTGGGCCAAACCTGTCCTGACCCTGCGGGACCCACAACTCCCGCTGCAGTCTCCCTTGGGTTGGCTTGCCGGCTTGCAGCAAGCCCAGCAGCAGGAGGGCTGGATGAGCGAGGGCCATTGTGGCGGGGGCGGGGGCGGGGCACTGCGGAACCGGAGCGAGCAAACGAGCTCGCTTCTGCAAACTGGCCACCCAAAAAAAGCTGAACTTTTTAAAAACAATGCAGGATGCAGGAAAAATTCCTACAAAGCGGGACTGTCCCACTAAAAGCAGGACGTCTGGTCACCTTATATAGAGCAAAGCCTCGCATGCCCTCAGATATGCAACCTGTTGTACCCATGCCATAGGTTCACCATCACTGATCTAAAGTCATTGGAATTGTACAAAGGTTTGAAGCTTTCTTTGCTTTCTCAAGACTTAAAGCAAAGCACCCCTTCGTAGCTGTTTTGTAAAATAACACCACCCCTGCATTTCAAACATGAAACATAGCTGCCAGGCCCCAGTTGTCAAGGTCAGATCTGGGAACTGAGAGACGGTGTCCGACCAGGTCAGCCATATATCAAGTTGGAAAAGTCTTCGACATGATTTTTTTTATTGCAGCAAGAAAGCGCTTCATTAAGTAAATCTGTGCTGCTCAAGTTGTATCAATTGTGTTGTTGCCCGGGGTGCTTAAAAGTCCAGTTCAAGCAGCCTGTGCCCCGTCTGTCTCAGAACTTGCCTCTCCCTACACCAGCCCCCATGACAACAGTGACAACCTTTGTATTTGTAACTATCTGGGAGTGAGAGTGGGAATGGGGTCCAGGAGAAGGCACTCTTTTGGATAAAAGGGAGGCCTTAGCAGCAGCTGCCCTCAGGCTCTGAAATCATCTCCCACCGAGGATATCACAGTTCTTCTTGCTGGCTTGAGACGTGTCTTTTCTTGTGCGTGCTTGGCCTTTGGTCTAGCCAACTGCTCTTTTAAAGGAAGGCTCTCTAATAGACGTGCTTTAATTGACGCACACATACAGAGACGCACCTTGGAGAAGGCAGTATAGAGATGCTATTTTAAAAAAAAAAAAATCAAAGAAATGGTGCTATCTTCCTGCCCCAGGCTGAATTTAGATCAGGGCTCAGCGCCACTCACAGGGTCTTTCATTGGCAGGTCACAGCTTTGAAGTATATGAAATAATAAGAATGTCAGAATCACACAAGGGTGTTAGGATTGTCAGAACCAGTGTGGAGGCCTGGAAGAGTGGAAGAAAAATACCTCCGAACTAACATTTCCAGCCTACCAACTTAGTGGATGCTCAGACATGTTCAGTCAAGATTTTCAATGTAAAAGTTGAACCAGCTTAACCTCTTCCGTGGAAATTCCTCTTTTCTATGGAAACTCTATGCTTTAACATTTAAATATGTTAAAGGATTAAATAAGCTTCAGGAGGGAAGTGTTGTTGTTTTTTTAAATTATTTTTTATTTTTCATTAGACATACAAAGACAAACAACATTCAACATTCAAGGAGCTACCATTGCTCCGCTTATCATAGAAGTCTAACTAATACCAAAAAGAAAATGCCTAACTATAATCAGATCGATCCAGAAATATAACACTCACATTCAATATTCTTATTATATTTAACTCTGTTGTTTATAAGTTATAGTTTATATAACTTCAATTAATTTTCTTATCTATAAAATATAAAATACTTAAACTAATAATACTATATAAAAGGATAATACTTTAATATTAGTAATATTGCAAAAATACTCTGTGTTTATATTATTTTTAAACTATTACATTCTATCTATTACTGTCATGTTATTTATTTAATTAATTAATATTTACTTATTTAATATAACTAAAAAGAAGAGAAAAAAACACATTATCATATTAATTTCTAAATATTCTTTCATCTATACACACAATTAACCTTCTAATTAATAAATTCAAATAATTATAGGAGGGAAGTGTTTTTAATAGGAAAGTGAACACAAGAACAAGGGGGCACAATCTGAGGTTAGTTGGGGGAAAGATCAGAAGCAACCTGAGAAAATATTATTTTACTGAAAGAGTAGTAGATGCTTGGAACAAACCTCCAGCAGAGGTGGTTGGTAAATCCACAGTAACTGAACTTAAACATGCCTGGGATAAACATATATCCATCCTAAGATAAAATACAGGAAATAGAATAAGGGCAGACTAGATGGACCATGAGGTCTTTTTCGGCTGTCAATCTTCTATGTTTCTATGTTTCCCACGTTCTCCCCTTATGTTCATTGCTGTCAGTTTCTCCGTCCAGTTTTACTTCTTCGTCACCCACTCAGGAAGTACTTTTTTATTTTTTAATATTTGACATTAAGGTTTATCAATATGCTTTATTATACTACTTCCATGTCTCTTTTGTATTTACTGACTTGGTTGCTGGGAAAAGATATATGCTAGTTAATAAGTAATAGCATGAGGATGAGCAGCTACCAGGCATCTTCTGGTTCTTTTGGACTATGGTCTCCACCATGCTTTGCTAATCACAGTGTCCACATGGGCTATTAATGGTGGAATTCAAACATTTGGAGGCTAGTGGATTTGTATAAGAACAAAGCTCTATCTAAAGAAAATTCAGAAGTCACATTTAATTTATCACATTCATTAGAGCTGCTCACTCCATTAGATTCTGAGTGTCTTAAAAAAATTCAGAAAACAATAAAAAACAAATACATGTGAACAGGCAGCCTGGGTTAAAACAATTATAACAATAAACTATACAAAAAAACAGCCCCACCCCATTCCATCAAAAAACACATTGACCCCAGGAGATCTGGATATAAATATTTTAATATAAATTTATTTGCTTATTTCAGATCACATAAGTTATAATGGCAGTACAGTATCTATGTTTATTAAAGATATATTTGTCCCATTAATCAAGGAATTGTCAAAGCTATAGGGCCGTACTTGCCATTTCCATGCTTCCATGCTTCAAACATGAATTTTTTAAGGGAGGGGGGATTTCAGTTTTAATTGTCATTGCCATGCCTAGCATATAGTAGTCTTCTGCAAATGTGATGTGCTGGATATCAATTGCCATAAAAATACATTTAAAAGTATTATTTGCATGAGGAAAAGGCCGTGGTAGCTCTGGTTAAACCTGGACCTTTGCACAGGTTCACCTAGTGCACCAATTGCAACCATCCCTGGATCAGGAGGCCTTCTCACGGTCATTCATGCCCTGATCACCTCATGCTTGGACTATTGCAATGCGCTCTACATGGGACTACCCTTGAAGAGTGTTTGGAGACTGCAGCTGATCTAGAATGTAGCTGCGCAAGCACCTAAGTGCACCCACTCTGTACCAATCTTCTGTGGGCTGCACTGGCTTCCAATTGGTCTCCGGATGCAATTCACGGTGTTGGTTATTACCTTTGAATCCCAACATGACTTATGGCCAGACTATCTTTGAGACCGCCTTCTACCGCATAGCTCCCAGTGACCGATAAGGGCCCACAGGGTTGGTCTTCTCTGGGTCCCATCAGCTAAACAGTGTCGGCTGGCAGGCCCACAGGGCAGGGCCTTCTCTGTGGCTGCTCTGTCTCTTTGGAACCTCTGGGCTTCAGAAGGAATAAAGGAATAAAGGTCAGTATAAACCTGGGAACGGGATGGAGGGCCCTCTTTCAAGTGATGTCTGAATCAGGAGGAACCCACCCATGACCATATCTTCTCTCTATCACCTGATAGTCACATTTTACGTAATAGGAAGGCTGGCCCGGGTTTCAGGTTTGTATCCTTGAACCTATATAATCATTGCTTCCAAAGAGTATATGATGACCCACAAGAAAAAAAATAAGAAATAAAAGTGGGAGAGAGGAGAGCAAAAAAACCTATATGTTCTTTTCTGTTTTGTTTCAATAATTTCTTACATGAAAAGAAGCTTTTACTATTTTTGCAATCCCCCAGAAAGACAGATAATAGAGGTTTTCCTATGTCGCCATGGAATTGTCCCTGAGAATGCCAGAGAAACTGAGGGGAACAATCCTTTTCTTCTTTTTCTATCCCGTATGAGACTTGAAGCTCATTTCTTCAGTTGAAGATATTGACCTTGAGTTGCTTATGTACTACCCATTGCTGCAGTCAAGATGATCTTTCAAGACCATCAAGACAATCTGTACTAACAGCTTTCTCTCTGCCATTCATGGCTATCCAATCTCGCCTTCCTTCTGTACTGAACTGGATGAATGCAAGTGACAGTGACTCATCCTTGCATATGCTACAGGCTCAAGACGTATTGTGTTTTGATTGTTCCAATTATTAGTGAATATTTTATTGTAGGGATCAGGAAACTGTCACATTTCTATTATCACTCTCTATTCATTTCTTTGGCGTGCTTGGCAAGCTTCAGAAGCCATCAAACAATGACAAAGTAGCGTTAAGTATAGGGATTGGTTTGTTGTACCCACTGTTGAAAGTGAATCTTTTTGGGTGTGGGATGTAGCAGCCTCAAGATACCTTCCACTCCAAATGTTCAGAATGAAAACCATGTTTTATATGGTTTATCATGTGAGGTTTTTCCATTTGAAGTAAAATATCAAATCTATAACTGGTGCCGCTTGAATTTTGATCTAAAGTAAAAACCAGAATTCCAACCCCAGCAAATCTAAGGAGATCAAGGCTGGTGACCAGGTCTCAGCATACACTTGATCATTAGATAATGAAGATAATTTTATAACAGGAGAGGGTAAGCCTTGAGACCTCCTTGGAGATTCTCAGCCATCCTGTTCATGGTTGCCCCAAGGGGCTATTTCAAAAGGCAACTGGACTGAAAGAAAATCCAGTTGCCTCTTGAAAAAAGCACCGTGGGACCAAGAGACCTCCACGTATTATTGTATACCATCTCTCTTCAGTCCCAGCCGAGGTATTAGGAATTTCAGTCTGTCTGAACAGTTATGGCATTCATCCCTGTTTTTCCTTCTCCAATTGTTTTCCCTTAATGTCATGTCATTGCCAGAGTTATAAACATAATTTATATCAACCCTGGAAGATTACATGGGGAGTTAGTGTAGGAAAAATGATTTAGTCACCCTATTTCCTCAGTACATCTTCATCTGATTTTACTGCACGCTGAAAGAACTTTATCCTGTATCTCAAGTAACATGTCTGCTTATATCTCTACTGCTGGCAACGGATGAAGCACTTCATTAAGGTTTGTTTAGAGTCTATTTCCAACAGGAGGTCAGGAACCCTTATTTTAAATTTAATTCTCTGAAGTCCTTAATAGTCTCCATTAGAGTGTCAAATATGTCCATTGTACTGCATAGCTGTCCCTAGGGGTGTGCATTGCTTGTGTAGGTAAAGAGTTCCAACCAGGATAGCTTCAGACTAGGGTTAAACACCAAAAATGGTTCTTGTTGCATTATGACAATCTGACTACAAAGTAAACATAAGCCTTCATGAGCCTTCTGGGAAACCATCAACTTCACACAGATGGCAAGAGTTGCTATGATATTAAAAGGCCCCCTAATGAAGACAGTGATGTTGCTGAATTTCACATTTCCAAGTGAGGAAATGCAAATCTCAGCAGCTCCTAATGCACACCTGAAATGGAGACCTCAGAGCCTTAATAATCTTTCTCAGAGCCTTAATAATGTTTTAATTTGAGTTGGAGGATATTTTAAAATCTTCTCTCTGTCTCTTATTTGCTTACTGAGTCTACAGGACACAGAGAGATGATCAATGACAGTAGTTTCTTGTTTTATTATTTTAAATAATATTTAAATATTTACTGATTTCCTGGACACAAATTGTTTCAACTCCTACCCTCAAAACGTCGCTACAGAGCACTGCACACCAAGACAACTAGACACAAGAACAGTTTTTTTCCGAATGCCATCACTCTACTAAACAAATAATTCCCTCAACACTGTCAGACTTTCTACTAAATCTGCACTTCTACTCTACTAGTTTTTCTCATCATTCCTATCACCCATTTCCTCCCATGTTGACTGTATGACTGTAACTTGTTGCTTATATCCTAAGATTTTTATTAATATTGCTTCTTCATTGCTTATTTGACCCCTATGACAATTATTAAGTGTTGTGCCACATGATTCTTGACAAATGTATATTTTATTTTATGTACGCTGAGAGCTTATGCACCAAGACTTGTGTGTCCAATCACACTTGGCCAATAAAATTCTATTCTATTCTATTCTATTCTATTCTATTAAAATGTGTTTAGTATTTTAACGGTAATATATATATTTGAATTGTTTGCTGTCCAGAATCATTGACTAATTTAGCTTTATACATTGAATAAATTAATGAATACCATTACAAAACTTGAAGAAGGGACTGCAGAGTGGAATTTGCAGGAAAAAATGTTTGACAGATTTCAGGCTTTGGAGAAAATGGATGTTGTCATAGTCCTGTTGCAATTATTGAGAGTATGACCAAATGCTCAGACTTTATCTTAAATTAACCAAACTTCAAACTTCTTGAAGCTTGGAGAAAATCACTATCAGTATAACTATCAAATTCTGCTTTATAATAGGAAGCCATTGCTTCATATTTGTATGGTAGACATAAGAGATATTAGGATACTGTGACAAAATGTCACCTCAAAGGCAACTACAACAGTGAATCTGTCCTGCTCCAGGTTTTAGTGATGTATGTACAGATGGTTTCTCAGGAGATTATCAGTTTTACTTCAAGGCTGGAGAGTTAACAATGAAGCAAAGGAATGTAAATGAAGCAAAGGCTTCCCTGCAAAGATTGTTTGAAATAGGAGCACACAGAAGAAGTGTCTAAAGTCAGACCAAGCCTCAGAGAGGCAGGTCACAGTTGTCAGCTAGTCCAAAGGTCAGAAGCTGAAGACTAGAATCCATACCTAAGTGTCACACACAAGTTGGAAATCAACCGTTCAAACATGGTGGTGGAGTAGTGGTTAAGATGCAGTATTGCAGGTTAACTCTGCCCACAGTCTGGAATTTGATCCTGACCGACTCAAGTTTGACTCAGCCCTCCGTTCTTCTGAGGCAATGAGGACCTTATTGTTGAGGGCAATATGCTGAGGCTGTAAACTGCCCAGAGAGTGCTGTAAGGCATTATGAGATGGTACAGGAGTCTAAATGCTATTGCTGTTCTTTCCCACAAAGAGAGCTGGACTCAGAGCTGTGTTTTAAAATAAGGCTATGACTATTTGCCAACAATCAGATGGTTTACATCTTTGAATGGTGAAAAACTTAACAGACCTTCATGTTTTTCTCCTCTATTTGTCTGGTACGGGCACTGGGAGGCCTCAGGTCATCCTCACTTAACTTTTCCAGCAACTTAGGTGCTGTCTGTGTTTAAGCAATTTCATGTGATTCCTATCTCTGTCCTTCCTGAGGCTAAAATTCCACAGGCTCAGCTAAAGCATCTTTTTCAGCATCAGATTCAGACTCATAACCTGAATCCTAAACCTGGGCCATGATATAATGCCTGTCTCCATAAATTGATAGTTTGGCTCAGTCCTTCTCTCTGAGCCCAACCTACCTCACAGGATAGCTCTTGTGGGAATAATGCCGCTTTGAATATGTGGAGGAAAACCAGAATGTAAATAAATAAACTAATTCAATGACTGATGCCTTGCACTGAGATAAAAACAGTGACAGATAGATACAGGTGACAACTAATTCAGCAGTAAGAGTTCCTGACTGTGATCAAAGCAGCAGTCTAGTGCTGTATCTTGCTGGCTTTATAATGGCAAGAATTTTATTAGGACTATGAGGGCACTGACCTTTGTTATTGTGTATATTTGCATAGCCAGTGTATGCGTCAAACAACCTGGCAACAGTTTGCATTTTACTTCCTTCCCAGACTGGTATCCTAGCTAACTGGTGGCTAATTGGCATACTTTTGTTTACTCTTTTTTAAGCAAAAGCTCAATAATCAGGCTTAGAGAAAGATATAGAAGAGCTAATTCATCTCTTAGCCTTTATCAAGACCCACTTTACTAAAGGTCCAATTTGAAAGGACTGTGTAAATTAATGTTTACATGTGACTTCCACACATCTTATAATTGCCAAGTTTGAAGAAGACTGGCCAACTGTGCTTTGATTTAAAACTGTTTGTATCGCCAAGTTCTAGATTTGTAAAGTGTAAAGGGGAATTCATCATTTGTTAAGTGTCTGGTGCACAGTTACATGCTAAGAGCACCTGTATGAAATAGTTAATCCAAAACAGATCCAGACTTTTAAGATTGTCTGTATTTTAGCCAGTGCGTCTGTAATATGGTAAATGATTTAGCTTTACTAGATAAATGGTCTAAGCAATGGAAACTGCAGTTTAATGTTTCCAAATGTAAAATAATGCACTTGGGGAAAAGGAATCCTCAATCTGAGTATTGTATTGGCAGTTCAGTGTTGGCAAATACTTCAAAAGAAAAGGATTTAGGGGTAGTGATTTCTGACAGTCTCAAAATGGGTGAACAGTGCAGTCAGGCGGTAGGGAAAGCAAGTAGGATGCTTGGCTGCATAGCTAGAGGTATAACAAGCAGGAAGAGGGAGATTATGATCCCACTATATAGAATGATGGTGAGACCACATTTGGAATACTGTGTTCAGTTCTGGAGACCTCACCTACAAAAAGATATTGACAAAATTGAACGGGTCCAAAGACGGGCTACAAGAATGGTGGAAGGTCTTAAGCATAAAACGTATCAGGAAAGACTTCATGAACTCAATCTGTATAGTCTGGAGGACAGAAGGAAAAGGGGGGACATGATCGAAACATTTAAATATATTAAAGGGTTAAATAAGGTCCAGGAGGGAAGTGTTTTTAATAGGAAAGTGAACACAAGAACAAGGGGACACAATCTGAAGTTAGTTGGGGGAAAGATCAAAAGCAACATGAGAAAATATTATTTTACTGAAAGAGTAGTAGATCCTTGGAACAAACTTCCAGCAGATGTGGTAGATAAATCCACAGTAACTGAATTTAAACATGCCTGGGATAAACATATATCCATCCTAAGATAAAATACAAAAAATAGTATAAGGGCAGACTAGATGGACCATGAGGTCTTTTTCTGCCGTCAGACTTCTATGTTTCTATGTTTCTAATGTGTTTGGAAATCCTATCGTGGGGTTAACATATTATGAAGAAAAAGAAGGAATACTACTTAACTATTAGAAGAGAGACCATGATGCTTCTGATTACCATGGATATTACTTGGGTTGGGAGATCACAGTCTGCTTTTTAATGTGAAGTTTATCCTCATATCCTCATCCTGAAAGAGGGGAGGCACACAGCTACGACTGGTTGACTGAACAAATATTAAATTATTATACTTTCCCCACATCTTCCAGAAACGGAGGACTTCTATAATTGTGTGATAATTGAGGATAGCTGGAGAATGATATATATTTGAGAAGCTAGTTGTCCTTCCCATAAGAACCTTATTACTCATGTTTTCCCATCCTTATAAAATCCGTTGTTATTGCTTTGTTGAAGTTAGTGTATATTTGTGAATCTCTAACAAATGTATCTGCAAGGGATCCTCAAACAAATAAGTGCTATACTTTGCCTTTCTTTTTAGCTATAGATATTTGTTCTTGGGTAGACAAAATGTTTCGTATTAAGTAGTCCCTTCGGCTAACATTTTCCATTCCCAAGTAACCACTTGATGGTCATTGCTCTATAAAGATAAGGATAAAATAATCTCTTGCCTTATGTTCTGTGAGATAAGACTTATTTCCTTGTGGGGATGTTTATTATCCTGCTGTTGTATTCTGATTCACTTAGTAAGAAAAGTTGAAATTAGTAAGGACTTTATCCACATGGAATGGCCATTAGGATTTTCCTATGATTTTCCAAGATAAACAGACTAATAAGGAGATAGATGCTTTTGTTAATTTCAGTTCTGCCTTCCTTAACTAGTTCCTAATATATTGGTTTGGTAATGATGGCCACCATGTTCTAATATGCCTGTTGAAGGAGACCACATGATTTCAGAAGGCAATGAGGGATGTGCCTTGAAAACCTAGCTATCTTATCAAATTTCATTCCTTCCCCACATCGTAGTGCTCATTCTTCCCCCTTGGGTTCATAGTGTTTTTCAGGTCTCAAAGGCTCAGAAGCTCAATTTACCGCCAGCACAGTTATATTGTTTCATTCAAAATAATTCAAGATGCCTGTGTACTGTCTGTTCACATCAGTTTATAGGACTTTGGGCCATCAAGCTCTGCACTGATCAGTGAGCATAACATTAAGAATGTTAGGTGGTCTCTGCTTTAGACACAATTGTACCGTAAACATATTTCGATTAATATTCTACTCTGCACTTTTTTTTCTTTTGCTTCAGAGATTCCTTCTAAGGATTCTATGATGTGAGACATGATTATGTGTCTTTGAGTTATGAAAATTCCATTTCAATTTTCTATATTAATTTCATACATCAGATCATACCAATCATCTCTTGATACTGACAGTATTTGCTGCGCACCAGTAATTATTTCTGTAACCTGGCCTGTTTGCAACAAGTGTTGTGTATGTTACCCAGGTCCCAAACCAACCTGGGTAATTAGAGGTGTGTTCTAACAATTCTAGAGCTCTCCAATCCTTTGGTTCGCAGAGCTGGGAACTCTACTCTCCTATTCCTTTTCCATGTAGATCAATCAGTGGCATGCTCCAGCTTCTGAAGCCTTCACTCAGAGACCATTGGGGCATATCTATATGATAGTGTCTAATTGAGTTGGGAAATGATTAGCCTCATAAAGATCTGGACTGAAGTCCCATAATGCAATTTGCAATTGGTCTCAGGCAGATGAGTTTCTATTTCCTTTATCCAATAAGGCTTACTATGCTACATGCTGACATATTTATAAAGCTGGAATGAATAGCTGAGGGATGCCTCCCAATGACATCTGTTGTTGAAGAATAATAATAGTTTTTGTTGGTTTTCATATATCCCATTGTGCTGTAGTATCCCCTAAGTAGTTGAGCATTTCTGTTACATTTAAGAGAATGTTCTTGTTGTGCAACAGAAAATCTAAAGTATCATGTAGTGTTTGGAGACTATTCTGACACTTACCTGACACTTATCTGACACTTATTGTTTCTGGCAAACGTTCAAAATTTATTTTATTAAGGATCTCCGGTACTGTTAATGCTATAGAACATTATGGTCAGATTCACATGTCGAGCTAATCCAGAATATGGCATGTTGGATTTTATCTAACAATAAGAGAAAATAAAAGCAGAATTGAGCAAATGTTGCTCTAGGACGCTGCATTTGTTCTCCTTAAAGGCCCAGGCTTTCCAGAGTTTTGTCTGTCTGTCTGTCTGTCTGTCTGTCTGTCTGTCTGTCTGTCTGTCTGTCTGTCTGTCTGTCAGACAGACAGACAGACAGACAGACAGACAGACACAAATACACACACACACACACACACACACACACACACACAAACCAAGGGTGTTTTCCCCTCACAGTGTTTGTCTCCAGAGGGTAAGTCATCTGTGTACCAAGTTTGGTTGAAATTGCTCCAAGCATTCCAGAATTATGCTTCAACATACAAACATACATACATACAAACATGGATCCCGATAGATGATAGATAGATAGATAGATAGATAGATAGATAGATAGATAGATAGATAGATAGATAGAATAGGTTGGTTGATTGGTTGGTTGGTTGGTTGGTTGGTTGGTTGGTTGGTTGGTTGGTTGGTTGGTTGGTTGGTTGGTTGGTTGGTTGATTGGTTGGTTGATGATTGATATAGATAGACAGACAGACAGATAGATGGATGGATGCATCAAATATGATGTGCATATTTATGTAGTTATTGTGTGCCTGATTTATGATAAAAAGAAATGGGGCTCAACTAAACTGCTATGAAGTGCCTATGGCACTGTTTTCAGTGAATAGAAAAAGTTTTGGTAGGTGAATAAATTCTAGGAAAAGAAGCCATGGCCAACTAATAATTGACTATTTGGTATTGCTTAATCTATTGCTTGCTGTTGATATGCCTTATTATTATTCTTGCGTCTACAGCTTGTATCGATTAAATCAGCATCAGAAAATAAGCCTTGAAGCCTCTTAATTAGGGAAATGAGGAAGAGATTGAGCATCCAGCCCTGAAGCTATGATTGTATCAGCACAAAACTTTGTGATGATATGCTGGGACAAGACAATCTAGAGAATAGCTAAGAAACATTCATATCCTTCCTTCTTGCCCAGCCAGAGGATAGCAGGTCACCCAACATAGTGGAGTTGCTAAATTATCTATTTGCTAACAATCCTGAGACACCTAGGGCCCATGTATAATTGTAAACTATAATCGGTGCATTTGCAAACCATGCTAAACTAAAACAAACAAAGCAGATTACAGTATAGCCTAGCTGTATTATGTGCAAAGTCTTTCTGTTGCTACACTTGGCAGAAACTTTAATATGTTCTAGTTTTCAAGTGTCATCTTGAAATTGATTTTATTCTTGCTGCTCTCCTTCGTTCTGATACAATAGAACTGCAGCTTTCAAAGGCATAGGGATCCTGCCAAAATACAAAGGCTGACAACCCAGTGCTTTGCAAAGCTGCCAGAATGGATGCTGTTCCATTAAAAAAAATCCACCTCTGTTTCTAAGACAGTCGACTGATAAGTTTCTCTGCTAGTTATTCACTTCTATTTTTCTCTGTCTCATAATAGGACATAAAATTGGAGAGGAAGCAAGCATTCTCTTCTACAATACCCATCCAAAGCTAAGAGTCTGCCAATTGGTTATTGTTTTGCCATTGCCTTTCTTGATTCTGGATACTGCTGCTGGGCTTAAAGGCAGAGAGAAAGTCATGATATCGTCTTCTGGGAAATAACTGGCACCTCCAGATAAGCAGGCAAATGCACATTGGATGAGAATAGCTGCTTGGAAGGAATGGAAGGGCAAAATAACTAACAATTTGGGGCTCACTGGAGCCTCTCAAGATAAAGCCACTGGCCCTTGGATTAGAATAGAATAGAATAGAATAGAATTTTATTGGCCAAGTGTGATTGGACACACAAGGAATTTGTCTTGGTGCATATGCTCCCAGCGTACATAAAATAAAATATACATTTGTCAAGAATCATGTGGTACAACACTTAATGATTGTCATAAGGGTCAAATAAGCAATGAAGAAGCAATATTATTTATGACAATTGGTACCATACTGTACTTTACTCAAATAGGAATCTGTACCCTATTCGCTCTCTTTCTTTTTTTAACAGAGTAACAGAGTTGGGATGCGAAAAGAGCATGCACGCGTACTATTATGCATGCGCGAGTACCCATACCCATAATGCAATGGCTGGGAAGGGCAAAAACAGCTTCCTGCACTCCCCAGAGGCCCTCTGGAGGTCAGAAATGGCTTGTTTCCCAACTTCTGGTGGGCCCAGTAGGCTCATGTTTCACCCTCCCCAGGCTCCAAAGAGTTCCCTGGAGCCAGGGGAGGGTAAAAATGCCCACCATCCCCCCAGGGGCTCTCTGGAAGCCAAAAACATCCTCCCAGAGCCTCTGTATGAGCCACATATCAGCTGGCTTGCACACGCATGCACATTGGAGCTGAGCTAAGGCAATGGCTCGTGTTCCAGTTGATATGGCTCCACGTGCCACCTGTGGCACTAGTGCCATCGGTTTGCCATCGCTGGTGTAGTCCAACCCCCTGCTCAACCAGAAGGCCCTACAATTCCAGACAAATGGCAATCCAATCTTTCCCTGAAAGCATCCAGTGATGAAATTCCACAACTTCTGAAGGCAACCCTTTCTACTGGTTAATCGTTCAGAAAATTTCTCCTTAATTCTAAGTTGGTTCTCTCCTTGATTAACTTCCATACGTTGTTTCTTGTATTGCCTTCTAGTGCTTTGGAAAACAAGTTAACCTTATTTTCTTTGTGGCAGTCCCTCAAATATTCCACCGCAAACATGTGAAAAACTCTTTAAAATATCACCGGTTCCAGAAAACCCATGCTGAAGGAAATAAGCAACTGGCAGATGACCTAAATGTGATTTACTGTAGACTTGAGAGAAAACTACTGCAACCCATCTCCACAATCCCCATCTCAGACACACCAATAACAGCGAAAAACTCCTACAACTGACCCCATCCCATTAGGCCTACCACCTCTGGTGATTACAGAAAATGAAGTGCAAGGTCTATTTCACAGACAACAGCCAGGAAAAGCACCAGGCCCAGACAAGATAACTCCTTCTTGCTTAAAAGCTTGTGCTGACCAACTGACCCCCATCTTCACTGGCATCTTTAATAGATCACATGTGCTATGTTCCTTCTTGCTTCAAACGCTCTACTATCATTCCAGTGCCAAAGAAACCCTCCATCAAGGAACTGAATGACTTCAGACCAGTTGCTCTAACATCTGTAGTTATGAAAACCTTTGAAAGTGCTGGGCCCACCTGAAAACCATCAGGGACTCTTGTAATTTGCCTACTGAGCAAATGGATCGACAGATGATGTTGTTAATATGACACTATATCCTACAACATCTTGAATCTCCAAAGACCTATGCAAGGGTCCCCTTTGTAGACTTAGCTCAGCATTCAATGCCATCATTCCAGATATTCTTCTAACTAAACTTAATCAGCTGGCTGTACCTGACCACACTTGTAAATGGATCATAAGCTTCCTAGCAAACAGGAAGCAGCAGGTGAAGCTTGACAAAATCATACCAGATACCTGCACAGGGAGCCCCCAAGGCTGCGTGTTGTCTCCACTTCTCTCTATATACCAATGACTGCATCTCAAAATATCTCTCTGTTAAAGTACTGAAGTTTGGAGATCAAAAAACAGTGATTGGTCTCACTCAAGACAATGACGAATCTGTATGCAGGTGGGAGGTTGAACAACTAGCTGGAACAATCTGTTAAAACAAACTCAAAACTGTAGAAATTGTGGTAGATTTTAGGAGAAACCCTCCTATAGTACCATCTCTTACAATATTAGACAACACAGTATCAACAGTAGAGTCCTTCAGGTTTCAAGGTTCTATCATATCTCAAGACTTAAAATGGACATCTAACATAAAAAAAGTCATCAAAAAAGCCCAAAAAAGTTGTCTTTTTGTGCCAACTCAGAAAGCTCAAACTGCCCAAGGAGCTGCTGATTCAGTTCTACGGAGGAATTATTGAGTTTGTCATCTGCACCTCTATAACTGTCTGGTTCGGCTTTGCAACCAAACCAGACAGATGCAGACTTCAACAGATAATTAGAACCACAGAAGGAACATTGCTACCAACCTGCCTTCTATAGAGGACCTGTATACTGAACGAGTCAAAAAGAGGGCTGTGAAAATATCTACAGATCTCTCACATCCTGGACATAAATTGTTTCACTTCTACCCTCAAAACGGTGCTATAGGGCACTGTACACCAGAACAACTAGACACATTCCCTTGAATGCTGTCATTTTGCTAAACAACTAATTCCCACAACACTGTCAACTTATTTACTAAAACTTTATTACTATTACTGTATTTTTCTCATCCTTCGTATTACCTATCTCCTCCCATTTATGACTATAACCATGTTGCTTGTATCTTTACGATTTATATTGTTTTATTTGTTTCCTAATATGATTTGATTGATTATTGGTAACCTATGGCTATTACTAAGTGTTGTACCTTATAATTCTTGATGAATGATTTTTTTCTCCCTCCCCCCCCCGCCTTTATGTACACTGAGAGCATATGCACCAAAGATAAATTCCTTGTGTATCCAATCACACTTGGCCAATAAATAATTCTATTCCATTCTACTTTAAATATTGGAACACTGCTTTCATGTCTCCCCTAGTCCTTCTTTTCACCCAATTCCTGCAACCGTACTTCATATGTTTTAGCCTCCAGCCCTCTAATAATCTCTGTTGCTCTTTTCTACACTCTTTCCAGAGACTCAACATCTTTTTTATAACTTCTTATATGCAAAGCACAGAGCTCTGGCTCTGCAGGAAGCCTTATTAATTCTACTCCATGTAGAATCCACGGACTGATCTCATGGTCTTTGGGGTCAAAACCAGAGTTTCCCATCTTTGGTGGCCCAAAACCACTCAGAAACTGATCTTGAGGAAGGAAGTGACTATAATAGAAGAATGTGAAATCATCTGTGAAATATTAGACAGGGGAGAAGGGAAATATTTGTAATATAATCGAAGTATTGGCATACATGGCTGTGTAAAGGAAATAATAATAATTATTATAATAATTTATTAGACTTGTATGCCGCCCCTCTCCAAAGACTTGGGGAGGCTCACAACAGCATTAAAACAGTACAATACAAATCTAATGCTTAAAACTATAACTAAAAACCCTCTATCTTAAAAAACAATCAATACTATACAGTCACAACTGTATATACCTGCAAACCCACTGTCCGGAGTGTAAATGAATTGGATAGAATAGATGGAACAAATATAAAAATGTGTGCTATAAGGTGCTCAAAATGGCATTTATGGTGCTCCTTCCTTTCCCCCCTTTTTTAAAAAAAAAATATTTTTATGAAGTTATCTACATTAAAAAAAACAAGAAAATACAATACCCCCCCAAAAAAAACCCAGAAAAAGAAAAAAGAAAACACACACACACAGAAACATTAAACAACAAACTAACAATAATACAATATAACCAGGTAAGGGTTGTTGCTGCTACTGCTGCTACCGTGCGCTGTGCGTGCAACTTTGGGTCTCTGGCATGCACATGTGTGTGTCTCCCAGCGAGATTTTGCTTCTGTGCATGTGCAATGTGCTTGCCTTTCGTAAGCTTCTTAAAACCCACCTCTGTCGTCAGGCATGGGGGAACTAAGATATTCTTCCCCCCTAGGCTTCTACAATTTATGTATGGTATGTTTGTATGTATGATCGGTTTTAAAATAAGGGTTTTTAGCTGTCTTAGTATTGGATTGTCGCATGTTGTTTTTACCTCTGTTGTTAGCCGCCCCGAGTCTACTGAGAGGGGCGGCATACAAATCCAATAGATAGATAGATAGATAGATAGATAGATAGATAGATAGATAGATAGATAGATAGACAGACAGACAGACAGACAGACAGACAGACAGACAGACAGACAGACAGACAGACAGACAGACAGACAGACAGACAGACAGGCTCCAAAGCCTTCCCTGGAGGATCTCTGGAAGCCAAAAACGCCCTCTCAGAGCCTCTGTGCGAACCAAAAATAGATGGCCAGCACACATATGCATTTAGGAGCTCAGCTAGGGCAATGGCTTGTGTGCCAGCAGATATGGCTCCGTGTTCCACCCGTGCCATAGGTTAGCCATCACTGGCCTAGGATGAATCTGAGTCTACGAGCAATCTATGTCTCCCTCGTGGCAGTCCAGCACATTAACCACTATCCCATCCATTCTCTAAGATCACACTAAGAACCAGTGATGAAATCCATTTTTTTTACTACATGGCTTGGTGAGCCTGGTGTGGCTTGGTGGGCAGGGCAGGGGAAGGATACTGCAAAATCTCAATTCGAACCCTACTCTGGGGTTAGCCAGAGGAGGTATTTGCTGGTTCTCCAAACTACTACTAAATTTCCGCTCCTGGTTCTCCAGAACCTGTCAGAACCTACTGAATTTCACCACTGCTAGAACATTTTATCTGGGTGTTGTTCTGACCCAGCTTCCTGATAACAGACCCCAACACTACCCAGCATCTTGTATCAACCTTGTTTAATAATAATGGCTACTAATTGGCTAGTTGAGCAGTCATTCGAAAGTCAAATAAAATATAAATCAGTCTTCTCAGAGCAATGACTGTTAATTAGGTTTCTTACAATTCAGCAATAGTCCAAACAAAAGAACTTAAGTTGGAGGAACAGTCTTCCAAATAAGAGCAAATAAATCACCCGAACATTGCTGTTTTGGAAGGAAAGCCCAGGAGCAATTTGCAGTCAACTTTGACGAGTTCAAATGGGAACAGAGACAGAGGCTTGAATGCAAAGATCAGGATGTGAAATGAACAGAGTTGCTTCCTGCAAATTTCCCCTTCGATTTCATCCCTTAAATAGGCTATGGGAGCGGCCAATTACCCCCAACCCTTACTCTCAAATAGTCCTTCTCCTCAAGAGCCATTCCTGCCTTTGGGCAGCTTTGCGCATTGAGAACATACTCCTCCTACTCCTACTCCTACTCGTCCTACTCCTCCTCCTCTTCTTCTACACTCACAGCAGCCTCTGGAGGTTCTGAAGTTCCTGGCTGAATCCATGCCTCTGGTACTGAGTCCTCTCCAGCCTCCTCGCTGTCCGATTCTGGTACAGCTGCGCAGGCCACTGGCGAATCACAACACCAGACTTTTCACTGTCTGAATCCGTTACCAGCTGCACAGGCCACTGGCGGACCACAACAGGTGTGAAGAGAAGGCCAATTTCTATTCTTGTGCCTCTTTGTTTTCCATTTTCAGTTTATCGTAACTATTTGAACTACCATTTTGCTCCTGTAGGTAACTTCCTTTGGTCTAGAAAGGGAGATGAAGACTTTTTACTTGATTATTGACAACGGCAGCATCAGAACTATGTTATAACTCCGTTAGATCTGATGTACTAACTGCTAACAATACAAGATTGGAGCATCAATCTATGCATCGATCTGGCATCAGAAGTTCAAGCAGAGCTTGAAGTTGTTTGTTGGGCTATTAACTCTTTTGCATGTCAGCTCAAACACTATGAAATAACATTTTTTATATAAAAAGTTTTATTTATTTCAATATAGACATACATAAACCAACATTTTAAAACTTTGGACAATGTGTGACAGTCCTATTTCTTATTTCCTATTGAATAATAGGAATTTCCTATTGAATAATGTGTAATTGTACATAGATCTTACATAGGCATCTATTTTGTTACACCAACCTCTATATGGAATATTTCGAAAATAATGCATTAGAGCAATCCAAATACAAACCTAAACTTTGGCTGAGATATGTTGATGATACCTTTGTAATTTGGCCACATGGTAAGGAAAAACTAGACAATTTCCTCACACATCTTAACAGCCTACACCCCAAAATACAGTTTACTATGGAAATAGAAATCAATGATCAACTTCCCTTTCTAGATGTACTGGTCTATAAAAAACCCAATGGCAGCCTAGGACACACTATCTACCAAAAGAAAACCCATACCAACCGTTATCTAAATGCACACTCACACCACCACCCCGCACAAATCACCTCAGTGGCCAAAACTCTCATCACCAGAACAAAATCCTTAGCTGACCATGAGCACTTAAAAACTGAATTGAACAAACTCAAAGATGTATTAATTTCTAATGGATTCGAAGAGAAAACAATCACAAACCTAATCAAAAAAGAGACACCCCCCCAAAAAACAAGATCAAGAACAGGACAATGGTACCACCATCCTCCCTTACATCAAGGGCACCACAGACAAAATTAGTAAAATTCTGCACAAACATAACATCAAAACTTCATTTTGCACCAATCAAAAAATATCTAATATCCTAAGGAGCCCCAAAGATAAAATCCAATTGGAATACCAAGGAATCTATGAAATCCCTTGCAAAACATGTGCAGCCACATACATTGGACAAACCAACCGAAGAGTGAGCCAACGCATTGCAGAACATGTGAATGCAGTTAAAAAAGAAGAAAGGACTTCCTCCCTTGTCCAGCACATTAAAAAAACTGGGCACGAAATTGACTTTGAAAAAACTAAATTACTTCACAAAACAGAGAATTTATATAGAAGAATTGCTCTAGAAGCCATAGAAATTGAGAGGAGCCCCCTTTGCATAAATAAAAGAGATGACACGTCCCGCCTACCAGAAATTTGGAAACCAGCCTTAAACAAAAAAAACACTTCATAAAAATCACCATGTCAATCCTTCTAATAATTATGAATTTGGAATTTTGAAATTTGGAAACCAGCCTTAAACAAAAAACACTTCATAAAAATCACCATGTCAATCCTTCTAATAATTATGATTACACCAACCAATCAGATCACTGAAACATAATCACCCAATCTATTTGCTACATTCAAACCAAATCTCCACCCCCACACTATATACTAGGAAGAAATGACAGTTGCAAACATTCCATTTTACAACAGCACGAAGCTTGGAAACTTCAGCCTGATGATGGTGAATGTGATTTCACTGAAACGTCGCATAAACATGCAAAATATTACACAGGGCAAAACCCGAACTCAGAACAATCTACATATATATATATATATATATATTAATTTCCAAAACAGAACACTACAGCAAAAGAATAATCATGGAAGCTATCGAGATAGAAAAACATCCCCAAAATATGAACAAGCGGGATGATACCTCTCGCTTACCAGACATCTGGAAACCAGCCCTCAAACATATCCCAGCCACAGAAACCAGACTCAGGACACACATTGTAAAGCAATCAAGCAGCCTGCAAGTTCTAACTACTCAGGACATCACGCCTAATCTACAACCATTAACTAATCAGCATACCTCAGCTACATCAACGACCCCAATTGTTACCCCTCTGACTCACCAGGAAGTTTCTACACAGCAGGCAATTGCTGAGCCATCAAACCACACCCAGCCACCAGTATTTATAGAAGGAAGGCAGCTAAGGTCTCGCAGTGTTCGCCTGAGAACAAGGACAGAAACACCAGCCTGAAGATCATGAGTGGGACCTCATCGAAACGTCGCCAGAAATTTCCAAATCCTACACGGGAAGAAACCCGAATATACCAAGACCGTCATTCCTGTACCCGTAAAAATCTACGAAAACATATATATATATATATATATATATATATATATATATATATATATATATATATATATGTAGATTGTTCTGAGTTCGGGTTTTGCCCCGTGTAATATTTTGAGGGTCTATGCGACAAATATGTTCCATATTTACAACAGCACGAAGCTTGAAACTTCAGCCTGATGATGGTGAATGTGATTTCACCGAAACGTCGCATAGACACTCAAAATATTACATGGGGCAAAACCCGAACTCAGAACAATCTACATACATATACCCGTGAAAATCTACGAAAACAAATATATATACATACATACATACATACATACATACATACATACATACATACATATTCAGTTAATTGTAACTATTTGAACTACAATTTTGCTCCTGTGGATGTATATATATATATATATTCCCCAACCAACAATAAAACTTATTCCAACATTTGTAATATTTTGACTCATCTTTATCTTTTATCTCCATTGTTTTCAATGGAGATATCTTTTATTTATCTTTTATTCTCCATCTTTATCTTTTATCTCTATTATCAATTTCTGCACAAAACATTATTTTTTCTATGAAGTCTTCAGTTGGTATACTTTTGCTTTTCCATTGTTGTGCAAAGATAATTCTTGCTGCTGTTATTATATACAAAATTAAGTAAATTTGACATTTTTCATATTTTTCATGTGTTATGGAATAATATTCTTATTGTTTCTGGCCATTTTTCTTCCAAGTGTCTAGTCTCCTGGTAGATGTTAGAAAATACCTCTCTGCACAGTTTATCTGTTCCTATGTATCAACAATAATAGGCAAACCTAATTCCTGAACTCAATTTCAGTGTTACAATTACTTAAAACAGAATTCTTTGGAGTTGGAGGGTCTCCCACCTTTAACTTTGCTCCATAAAAGGCTGGGAATATGATATTTATATATATTTGCATTTGAAAAAAATTACACAGCCAAGTATATACTTAGCACAGTGAAAATGATTTGCATACTACTTGCATAAATTCACATCTCAATAAATTACTGTCTAAAATCTAGTACAGACATATGTGCCACATACGTTTAACAGTCATGAAATTCATAGCAGGCAAGAAGAGCAGTTCTGTAGAATGGGATGTTACATCTTCCACTAAATGCTCTCTCCCAGAATATATGCACAGTGGTGGAAACATCAATTCTGATGTAGCAAGAAGTGGGATCAAGGATTAAGATACACATACAGAGTGCAGCTTATCAATAAAAGCACACTGACACCGCAGCTTTATATAAACTGGATTTCTTAATCACAGCTTCTCATACTTGCAACCTACACAGAAAGTTTTAATGGCTACTAGTAAGCCATTATTTCATTCTCATCTGTCAGTATTTTAGGCAAGGTTGATTTCAGAACTGCAATACATTCAGTAGCAGTTATATAGAAATGTCAGCGCTGATAGATTGGAGGAAGAAACTGTTGATAGATACAGAGAAATAAAAGCGTTTCTTAAAGTGTTGCTTTAACTGAGCTGCAATTACAGGAAAATTCTGTGCATCTGCATTTTTTGGGATCAGTTCTGACTGATGTAGCCTCTGATATCTTGCCAGTCTTCCCAATGTGTCTTCTAGATGTGGCGAACTTTAGAATTAGAATTCTTTATTGGCCAAGTGTGATTGGACACACAGGGAATTTGTCTTGGTGCATATGCTCTCAGTGTACATAAAAGAATCATGTGGTGCAACGCTTAATGATTGTCATAGGGGTCAAATAAGCAATGAAAAACAATCAATATTAATAAAAATCTTAGGATACAAGCAATAAGTTACAGTCATACAGTCCTAAGTGGGAGGGAAAGGATGATAGGAATGATGAGAAAAAACTAGTAGGAATAGAAGTGCAGATTTAGTTAAAAGTTTGACAATATTGAGGGAATTATTTGTTTAGTAGAGTGATGGTGTTTGGGGGAAAAACTGTTCTTGTGTCTAGTTGTCTTGGGGTGCAGTGCTCTGTAGCGACATTTTGAGGGTAGGAGTTGAAACAATTTGTATCCAGGATGGAAGGGGTCACTAAATATTTTCCCCGCCCTCTTTTTGACTCGTGCAGTATACAGGTCCTCAATGGAAGACAGTTTGGCAGCAATTGTTTTTTCTGCAGTTCTGAAGTCTGTGTTGGTCTTGTTGGGTTGTAGAACAGAGCCAGACAGTTATAGAGGTGCAGATGACAGACTCAATTATTCCTCTGTAGAACTGGATCAGCAGCTCCTTGGGCAGTTTGAGCTTCCTGAGTTGGCGCAGAAAGAACATTCTTTGTTGTGTTCTTTTGATGAGGTTTTTAATGTTAGGTAACCATTTTAGGTCTTGAGATATGATCGAACCTAGAAATTTGAAGGTCTTTTAGCTCCTATAGTCATCGATTAGCATTGCCTATGGTGACTATGAATGTAAGGAATAATTCTGCTGGATCAAGCCAGGGTCCATCATAATCCATCATTTTTTTTCTTACAGTAATCCCAAAAATGTCCCTGGGATGCTTACAAGAATAAGAGGGAAACATGTCTCTCACTATTATTTTCACCCTGTAATTAGTATTGGGAGACAACCCAATGAAAGGTAACACTATGTTTTGATAGATATGCATTGTAGTGGTTAAGGCACCAGGCTAGAAGCCAGAATATTGTGAGTTCTAGTCCCACCTCAGGCATTTAAGCCAGTTGGGTGACTCTGTCTCAGCCAACTCACCTCACAAGTTTATTGTTATAGGGAAAAATAAGAGGAGGAAGGAATATCATGTGTGTTTGCCACATTGAGTTATTGATAAATAATAAATAAATATTTATAAATTAACAAATAATAGAGGCATTAATAAATAATAAGTGTCCTTCATGAATTTACCACCTATTATTTTAGAACCGTCCACCTGAGGGACCCTAGTTTCTTCTGAGAAACTCTACAAGTTAATTATGTATTATGTCAAGAAATATTTTCTTTTATCTGTCCAAATCTACGAGACCGCCTTCTGCCGCACGAATCCCAGCGACCGGTTAGGTCCCACAGAGTGGGCCTTCTCTGGGTCCCGTCAACAAAACATTGTCGCTTGGCGGGGCCCAGGGGAAAAGCCTTCTCTGTGGCGGCCCCGGCCCTCTGGAATCAACTCCCCCCAGAGATTAGAACTGCCCCCACCCTCCTTGCCTTTCGTAAGCTCCTTAAAACTCACCTCTGCCATCAGGCATGGGGGAATTAAGACATTCTTTCCCCCTAGGCCTTTACAATTTATGCATGGTATGTTTGTTTGTATGGATGTTTAGTTTTATAATAAGGGTTTTTTAGTTGTTTTTACTACTGGATTTACATGATGTTTTTTATTACTGTTGTTAGCCGCCCAGAGTCTAGGGAGAGGGGCGGCATACAAATCCAATAAATAAATAAATAAACAAACAAACAAATAAACAAACAAACAAACAAACAAATAAATAAATAAATAAATAAATAAATCTTCCCATCAGGTTTATCAGATGGTTCCAACTCCCAATATTTTGAGGAGAAGCCTTCTTGTGGTCCACTTTTTCCATTCCATGCATAATTTTTTACACTCGTGCCAACAGCTAAATTTATCCTGATTCCTAGCGCCTGGAATCCTTTCCGGGCTAAAATTATCTTGCAAAATCTCTATGCACTTTTGGAGGGTACCATTTGCTCACTCCGGTTGTGAGTTTCCAACTGCCTTTCCCTTTCATGAAGCATGATGGTTGAGACTGGTGTGAATTATAGATGTTAATATCCAAATATTGCCTGAAGGACATTAGGTGAAGATACGCGGAGTTGTGCAATGGTAGTAAAATGAAAAAAAAAGAAACAAAACTGTTACTTGGACTGCCCTGCAGAATAAAGCATTGCACTAAGTTGTAATAGTTTCCACCCTGTACTGTGCAATCAATAGTTGAGCACAATCCAGTAAGTTTGAGTAAGCTGCAGCCCAGACAGAGCCTCTCAATGCGATCACAGTATGTGGTAACAAAAAGTTATGTTCCAACCGAAGTAGTATTCAAAGCTGAAATCTAATCTAGGCAAATACAGACAAGCCCACTAGCTTGTTTTTCTTGTCTGAGTGATGTCATAAACCTGATTTTCCAGCTTCTCTGTTTACTTAGGTATTGTATTAATGTCAGCATATTTTCTTGTAGAACAACCAAAACTATTTCAGCTCTTTGCAACCTGGTGCCCTCTAGCTGTATCTGATTAAAACTCCACCATTCTAACCAAGATGGTTAGGTGGGGAGTGAGTGGGATTGTAATTCACCAAATCTGGAAGATGCCACGCTGTGGAATGTTGAACTATCCATGAATAGTACTCATCTGTCCTACTCTTGACCAGAGCTTCTATCCATAGATCTTTCTCCTTCTTTATTTGGTCAATAGCATGTGTCTGACCAAGTCTTCTCAGAATGGGAATTTTACAAGTGGAAAAAATGTAAGAGCATTGCTATTTTTAATTTTGCATGCAAGCTTCATAAATAAGTTGCTGTTTTTATTTTGAGTTCTGTCTTTCCTATGTGCTACCCACTTCCTCCGCCCCCTTTTCTGGCAAAGACTTCTTATGTTCTTCTATTTAATACTTTTGCTGAATAGAATTTACATAAAACAAGCCACTAAGCCAGACAGAACAGCAATACTCAGACTTTGCCAAGGGTGCATTGGTCATACTTATTAGTATTAGTATTGGTACTGGTGTAGTGCAATGCAGTGAAGGGCTGCCAAACTTTTTACTACCAGACTGTGGGTGTGGCTTATGCATTTTCTTTCAGTATATTTCAGTGCAAATTGGGTGCTTTGGGGTGGAGCTCCATTTTCGCTACCCCACTGCGTTTCCCTCCTCCCGGTCCGGGCAGCAGCCCACCCGTGGTACAATGGGCATAAAGAAGATTGCAGAAGATCTTAGGCAACATTTTCAGAACAATAGGAATTCCTCCATTTGTCTCAAGCTCTGCTCTCTGTCTCAAGACATTCACATGGAATCTAACCCACTGTTCCCTCTAAGGTGAGCAGCTGTGCGGCAGCTCACAGGAAATCAAACTTTAGCACAGGACTTTCAAGTGCCGCACAGTCTTGACGACTCACTTCAGCTGAGCTTTGTATAGCCATTTGTAGCCAGTTGCTTCCCCCTCTCCCCACTGCACAGCAGGAGCTCTTCAATTGTGCCACCAAATACCATACAGCATTTTAATATTGCAGATGCAGACTTGCAGTATTATAAGTGATACTGATACATAGCATTTTTAATTATGTGGGTACATTGAATAAACATAACTTTGGGTTTCAAATAGCACGGATTTTGTTGTTGTCTTGGGTGACATCTGTGAAAAACATTCAGGTGCTCAGGCATGAAAACGTGCCACTCAGACACTATACTTTTCCGCCCACACCAAAAAAAAATTAGAGGGAACATTGATCTAACCCACTGGTCTTTATATCCTATTTTCCAGGCCAAATATGGGCCTGGCTGTCCTGTTTTCTTGCATTCAATTGAGAGGCCGGGCGAATTAACACCTGACCGACATTTGCAGAAGGCGAGGAGGAATGAAAGCACCTCCTTCCAGCTGGAACTACTTCCCCGTAGCTCCTAATTGGCTTTCAGGGACTGCTGAGAAGGGTGGGTGTGGCTACCAGCCTATTTCAAGGGCTGCTCTCCACCCACGCTTCCCTTTGCTTCTCTGCTCTTTGCCTCTATGGACACCCACCCACCCTCCACTCAATCCAGGGTGTCTTTTAGGAATCACGCCTAGTAGGTATTTTTTGCAATCTCGAGATTTTATTCCAAATTGTTTTTTCACCTTCTCCATCCTGGATGGGTGAGATGGTATAGTGGTTAGGGGGTGAATCTGTTTGTAAATAGGTTTTTGTTTTGCAATTTACATTTGGTCACTATATGGCAGAAACAGGGCGTAATGGGTATCGGTAGCAACTGTGTGTTCTCCCTTGGGCATCTTTTGAAAGATGATGGGCTCCCCCGTTACACAACTCATGCTGCCTAACTGGTCAGAGCGGTGTGAAAGGGGAAGCTCTTGGGGCTCATCCATGTCATTTCCGGTTCCGGGTCAAGAAGGTGATCCCTCCCACATGCTGGGCGTGGCTTACACGTTTGGGTGCAGGCGGGACATGCCTCACCCTTACCAAACAAGGGGTTATGCCTATTAGTTGCCCAAGTATGTTGTGTTCAGGAAATTCCGCCCCATTTAGCGACCCCTGCAGGTCTCTTTCTGTAATTTTCAATAAAGTGACCCGTTTATTATTTATTTATTTTATTTATTTATTCATTTGTCCAATACACAAATACATAGGAAGAAAAATAGGCATGTAGTAATATATATAAGGGTAAAGTGAACTTAGAGGAGAGGATATATGAAAGAAAGAAAATATATATCATAAGTGAGAGAAAGGAAAGACAATTGGACAGGGGACGAAAGGCACACCAGTGCACTTATGTATGCCCCTTACTGGCCTCTTAGGAACCTGGAGAGGTCAATCGTGGAGAGTCTAAGGGAGGAATGTTGGGGGTTAGGGGCTGAGACTATTGAGTCTGGCAATGAGTTTCACGCTTCGATAACTCGATTGTTGAAATCATATTTTTTACAGTCAAGTTTGGAGCGGTTCGTACTAAGTTTGAATCTGTTGCGTGCTCTTGTGTTGTTGCGGTTGAAGCTGAAGTAGTCATTGACTGGTAGGACGTTGCAGCATATGATCTTGTGGGCAATACTCAAATCGTGTTTTAGGCGCCGTAATTCAAGGCTTTCTAGGCCCAGGATTGTTAGTCTATTTTTGTAGGATATTCTATTTCGAGTGGAGGAGTGAAGGGCTCTTCTGGTGAAATATCTTTGGACATTTTCAAGGGTGTTGATGTCTGAGATGTGGTATGGGTTCCAGACAGACGAGCAGTAGTCTAGGATGGGTCCAGCTTGGTGTTTCAGTATTCATTTCTCGTCCAATGCAATAACTTTCAAAATGTCTGGACATCCTTCCACTGCTTTGTATCTCCATAGCACCCTCTACTGCAGTGTTTCTCTTATTTTGACAATTTGAAGATGTGTGGACTTCAGCTCTCACAAACCTCCTGCCACACTGCCTACAGAATTGTGGGAGTTGAAGTCCACACTTCAAATGGCCAAGGTTGAAAAACACTGCTCTAGTGAGGCAGACTGGCTTGAGTAAGAGGCAATAGTATTCTGGCTTGTAGTTTTGCCATATTTACTTCTGGAAAGAAGAGGTGCTTGAGAAATCTGAGCTTTCCCTCAACTTTTTCGCAGATGTCCTCAGAAATCTATGCGTGTGGATAAGATATGGCATCTGGTAGGTCCAGATGGGTTCAACAATCCCTGGCCGATATCTAAACCCCTGGGTGAGTATATTTTTACCCCACTTAATACCAGAGTGTAACAATATTGCAGGAACCATGCCCTGGGGAGATGGGTGGACTGGCTGAGGTTTAAATAGCTGAGATCTAGTTAGCAAAGTAACTGATATATAAAGTAAATTAATTTGCTCCCTAAGGGAATCACCGACAGGAAAAGCCTTTATCTGAAGCTCCATTACCAAGTTCTTTGTAGAGGCCGATCAGGAGCAATGCTGGTGATAATATATCATGCATAATGCAAGGCTGGTTGTCAGAAGTCAGTCAGTGCTATTTACAGTGGCACTGTTTGTTTGTTTGTTTGTTTGTTTATCTATGCCACGACTCAGGGTGGCTCACAACACAAAACAGGTATATATCAATGTAAAAAAAAGTTTCAATATTAAAATAGTTACAATCACCCATACATTCATGGGCCAACCTCGCTAATCATCTGCTCCAAGGTCAATGGTCCCAGGCCAGGTCTTTCCGGCTTTCCGGAAGGCCAGTAAGGTGGGGGTAATGTGGATCTCAGGAGGTAGCTAATTCCAGAGAGTTGGGGCAACCACAGAGAAGGCTCTCCCCCACGGACCCGCCAGCCGACATTGCTTAACTGAAGGAGGCCAACCCTGTGGGTTCTTACTGGTCGCTGGGAGGTATGTGGTAGAAGGCAGTCTCAAAGATACTTTGGCCCTGAGCCATGTATGCAGGGGTGGGCTACTGCCCAGATGGGGGGAACGCAGTGGGGTAGCAAAAATGGAGCTCAACCCCAGAGCACCCAATTTGCACTGAAAGATATTGAAAGAAAGTGCAGGGTGTCTTGCATAAGTCAGGAGGTGGGATTCAGCATATTCTGACCAGTTCTGTAGAACCAGTAGTGGAAATTTTGAGTAGTTCAGAGAATATTACCTCTGACTCAGAGCAGGCTACCATTCCTGGCCCAGAACAGGCCCGGAGCACACCCCTGCTCCCCCCCCCTCGCACTTGCACATGCACACACTATTTCTGGGTTCTGGAAATTTCCGGGTTCTGGAAATATTTCTGAAAAACCTGAAAATGGGCAAACAAGTAAGTGCTGGCTCGCTGCTGCCCGTTGGCCCCCCCACTACCCGCTTGCCGCATTAGGCCTTGCTTGCCTCTCACTCTTGGGGCAAATAGCGGCAGCGCAGGCAGTGGGGGAGCCAGCGAGAGAGGCAAGCGAGAGGCGAGTGAGGCAAATGGCCGCAAGCAGGCAGTAGGGGGGAAACGGTGGCAGCCAGTGGCGAGGCGGCACTTACTTGTTGGCCCATTTCTGCGTGGGCAGTAGAGGGAGGAGACACGAAAGGCGAGTGAGGGGCAAGCGGTGAGGGAAAGCAGCGCTCGCAGCGGGGAAGGGCAGGCGTAGGTCCAGGGAAGCGCTGATGGGGTGTGTATGCCCGGCATCACCACTGGAGCTAGGCTATGCACTACATGGCCACCATCGGAACCGCGTTCCCCCCTGTTTAGGCTGGGGCCTGTTGTACATACTCCTGGTCGGTTGGAGGAGGATGAAGAATTTGCGGACTCTGGTACAGATAGTGTTTATGAATTAGTGGTGGGCCCGGGGTTACAGGTAGGAGAACAGGTGGGAGGCCAGCCACAGGATGTGGTTATGAGTCCAGAATCTAGCGAGGAAGAATCAGACGTTCGCTGGGTCAATCCTAAATTCAGAAGGGTCCAAAAACCTAAGGAACAGGTGTTTGGAAGAAGATATTAAGGGGAGGAATGGGTTAAATACTGGAGTGATGTATTTGGTATGTCAGGGGGTCAGTGGGGAAGAAGGGTGGAGTTTCAATGTTGTAGGGCTAAAATGAAAGGTATTTCGTTCAGCTCCCAAGCAAGCAAATGCATTCTGTTTTATTTTACACTCATTTCTGCTGTTTTTGAATCATGCTGTGAGTACATAAATCTTGTTAAATGGAGAAGGCTGGGAGGAATGTATGAGGAATGCAATTAAGAAAGATAACGGGAGGAAGAGTAATGTGCTAGTATGAACTATATTTTGAATACGGAAGGGAAGAGAAATAAAGATGGAGTTTCTTTGTTTATGAATTACTGCATTTAGTAAGAGTTATTTGTAACAGCTAAAGTTCTACCAGAAACCAGAATAGATGGCCCTAACCCCATCTATTCTCTGCCTCCCCAGTCCCAGCTAATTGGGAGGAAATGGGGATTTTGCAGTAACCTTCCCCTGCTATGCCCACCAAGTCACAGCCACTAAGCCACACCTACAGAACCAGTACCAACAAAAAAATTGAATCCCACCACTGGTTTGTATGCACATGTGTGCACGCATGGTTTTACTACTGTACCAAATCTTTGTTTCACAATCGTTCATCTGGTATATATTACCGAAATGTTGATCTGCTGATTGTAAGATTGCTATCATTCATATACTTTTACTTGCACTGTGGGGCAAGTTCCTTTTCATCCCAGCCTGGCCAAGCCTTTTAGTAAAGCTTTTAGTTGTAAGTGGTCGTTGACTCCCTTTAACATTGATATTTGCACACAGAGATTGATGGCATTGTGAATTATTCATGGCAAGGTGGGATCCATTCCCATAACCAGATGGTAGGGAAAGGAGGAAAAAATAGTCCTTCTCATGAAGACCAGTTTTGAGACTGGATCCCTGTATTGCCAAGATGAATAGTTTCATTTCCTGTTTTTCCTGAAGGAAAAAAAAAACTTGCAATATTTTGGCTGCAGTTTCTGCCCTGCAGTCTTTGGCCTCAGCTGAACACAATTTTACATAGCCAGCTGCTATCATATTTAATTCTCAAAAAAATGCAACAAAGGTAATCAAAAGCTTTGGTAAAGAAGACAAAAATGATGGTATTTGGCCATCATTTCTTTTTGGCTCTGATAATAAGTCCATATTTTCAAAGAGCTCAAGGGCTCAGAAATCCTACTTTCTGTCAAAATGCTTGTTGGGTTTAGTGACGGGGAGCAATTGGAGTGTTCATTTTAATTAAACATTACAGCCTGCATCCACCACAATACACAGTTAAAGGAAGCAGGAAGGATAATCTTCTATAAACCTAGCTGGGTGCTTGGGTCAGACGCAGAATTATTGTTTTCCCATTCAATATATTCAATTTCCGTTTCCACTCTTCTCCTTGGCTAGAATTGCCTTTCTGCTGGTCAATCTTCTTTCTGAGTTTCTGGGATTACCTGCCTGCCTAATTATGTCCTATGTAATTTGGAAACGATTCTTTGATAGGTTAAATATTGCTAGTTAACCTCCTGCCAAGAGACATTTTTCTGTTCTTCCTTTTGTTAATTCTCTAACCTAGTGCCAATAAGTCAGTTCCTGTAGGACATTAGTTTTGGCTCAAATCACGCACTTAAAAATTAAACATTTGCCACCTAATCCTACAACCTCAGCAAAACTGATCTTTCTTATCCATTTAATGCTGGCACAGAGTAGGCATGTCTAGCAATATTAAGTCAGCAGAGCTACACAGCCACCAAAACTAATTGATAGTGTGACACTCCATGAATGAAAACCATGTAATTTGATGCCCTACTTTGGACACATTATAGGAAGAATTAGCTCTCTGGAGAAAACTGTAGTGCTGGGAAAGGTGGAAGGAAGGAGAAGAGGACTCAGTTAAAGGAGGAATGAGTATTCTGTTGGAAGACCTAAAGAAAAACAGGCTAGGAGGAAATCTAGTTTTGCAGTCCCTAGTTATTGAGATTCACTTGATGGCACATAATCAATCAATCAATTTGGTTCCAGCACATCTGCTGGAAGCAAATTCTATAGTTCAAATCTCCATTGGATAAAGACTACAGTTGTAGAAAGTGCATGGGAATGGAAGTAGGACAGTGGTGGCGAACCTATGGCATGGGTGCCACAGATGGCACGTAGAGCCATATCTGCTGGCACGCAAGCTGTTGCCCTAGCTCAGCTCCAGTATGCATATATGGGCCGGCCAGCTGATTTTTGGCTCACACAGAGGTTCTGGGAGGGCGTTTTTACCTTCCTTTGGTTCCAGGAGAACCTTTGGAGCCTGGAGAGGGTGAAACGCGAGCCTACTGGGCCCACCGGAAGCTGGAGAACAAGCCATTTCTGGCCTCCAGAGGGACTCTGTGGGTTGAGGGAAGCTGTTTTCACCTTCCCCAGGCATTTATTTATTTATTTATTGGATTTTTATGCCACCCTTCTCCGAGGACTCCAAGGATTATGGGTGTCGGCACTCGCACATGTGCGATAGTGCGCACACATGGTCTTTCTGCATCCAAGGGAAAAAAGGTTCGCCATCACTGACCTAGGATATAAAATAAATAAAAATTGAGGAAATAAAACTGCAGAGTTAAAGAAAGCTCCCAAACTTTTGGAAGTGGTTGTTCACTATGAATTCTGAAGGGGATCAATCAACCACTCAATTTAGGTTCAATCCCAAGCAGACCTTGACAAACTAGGACCACCGAAGCCACTTCGTCAACACAGATGTTTAGATGTTCATCCCTATCGCCACAAGATGGGATTGAAAATTGCTAGATAATTGGTCCCCAAAAACAGGGATGGGTGGGAGCAGAAATGACAGTGAAAACTGTAGCCTCTCACCTGACAAATGATGTTATAGAGATGGGAGGGCTGAATCATCTGTCTGGGGCAGGGGTAGGCAAAGTTGCTCTTCTATGACATGTGGACTTCAACTCCCAGAATTCCTGACCCAATCATGCTAGCTCAGGAATTCTGAGAGTTGAAGTCCACATGTCATTGAAGAGCCAACTTTGACAACCCTTGGTCTGGGGTATGAAAAACTTAGGCAAAATCTTGATTCAGGACTCACACATTACAGACGTTATGATTTCAGTACAATCACCCCTCTTTCCCCCATTCTTTCTGCAACACCTTTCTGGTAGGGAGATCGTAAACGTTTCCATATTTTGTCAGCTTTTGAGTTGACGCAATAAAAACATCGACCTAATAGAGTTTGGCATCTTCTCCTGTGATCAACACTTCATGAGAAGGGTTGTTTTATTCTTAATTACCAAGAATTTGGAAAATGAAAGAGAAGCAATAGATGGACAGTAAAAGGACAGAGAAGCAAAGAGAAATAAAAGGACAAGAAATTACACCAGTGATTTTCAACCTTTTTTGAGCCGCGGCACATTTTTTACATTTACGAAACCCTGGGGCACATTGAGCGGGGAGACAGCTAAGAAAAGGTTGGACAAAAAAATTATCTCTCTCTCTCTTCCTCCCCTTCACTCTATTTCTTTCTCCCTCCCTCCCTCTTTCTCTCCCTTCCTTCCTCTTTCTTTCTCTCTCTCTCCATCCCTCTTTCTTTCTCTTCCTTCCTTCCTTCCTTCCTCTTTTTTGCTCTCTTTCTCTCTCCCTCCCTACCTCCCTCTATGTCTTTATCTCTCTCTCCTTCCCTCCCTCCCTCTCTTGCTTTCTTTCTCTCTCTTGCTTTCTTTCTCTCTCTTTTGTTCTCTCTCTCTCTCTTTTGCTTTCTCTCTCTCTCTCTTGCTTTCTCTCTCGCTTTCTTTCTTTCTTTCTCTCTCTCTTGCTTTCTTTCTCTCTGAGCTTCGCGGCACACCTGACCATGTCTCGCGGCACACTAGTGTGCCATGGCACACTGGTTGAAAAACACTGAATTACACCGTTGCCGTTTTACAAGAATGTGTTTCCAGAACACAGCCAAGGTTAACAAGTAGGGCTTGCTCAATAAATCCAACTGCTGAGCTTGCAGGATGCACTGAACCATAAATTAGCCACACACAGTGGATTGGCAGGACATTCTGGGCTAAATGCATGCCACTATTTTGTGTTTTAGTGTATTATACGAACACAGGGAAGTTGGAGCTGAACTTCTCATGAAGCCATCTGTAGTTGCATGAAAGCCAGGGGATTGCTGTAATATTTAGAGAAAAATAGAGGCCTATTTTAATTTAGAAACTGTAGACTGCCTTTTATTTTTCCCCCCCTGGCAGACTTACTTTTCCTTTAACACGTATAGGACTAAAGGAAATCCAACAGGCTTTCTTTTTCCCCATTGTACCTCTTGAAACGCTGCTTTTCACACTTCAGTTAGCAGTACAGAAATCCTCACCCCCACCTCAACCTCCCACAATAAAAAAAAGGTAGAAACATTAATAATTCAAACTCCCATTTCCAGGTGCCTTCCCTTTTTTTTGAAAGGAAGGTGGAAGAGAAAAGAGGAAACCTTTGATGAAACTATAAATGCTACAACTCTCCTAGGATTTCGGTTCCTTTTTATGCTAACTCAAATTAAGCAAAGCAAGTTTTGGCTTCTGCATCCTCACAGTGTAGTTCAGTGTTTCCCAACCTTGGCAACTTGAAGATATCTGGACTTCAACTCCCAGAATTCCCCAGCCAGCATTCGCTGGCTGGGGAATTCTGGTAGTTGAAGTCCAAATATCTTCAAGTTGCCAAGGTTGGGAAACACTGGTGCAGTGTTCCCTCTAATTTTTTTTGGGGTGTGTGGAAAAGTAGTGTCTGAGCAGCAGTCCCTTTGGGACTGGGCGGAACAGAAATAATAAATAAATAAATAAACAAACAAACAAACAAACAAATAAAAAACCCACCTTGTTTTGCCTCAGAGAATTTCAAAATAAAATACTGTACTGTGTGTCTATAACAGTGAGCTCATAATAGAGCAACTCTATCAATATCAAAATGCCACTTAAATAGTTGAGCTAGTTTCAAACTAGATTTTGATTTTCTTTCTCTCTTCCTTACTCCCATTCTTTTTCTTTCTCTTTTCCTTCCTCTCTTTTTTCTATCTGTTTCTCTCTCTTCCTCTCTTCCTCTCTCTCTCCTTCCCTCTCACTCTTTCCCTCTCGGCTTCTGAGCAGGTTTGGAAAACTCTGAGTTGATGATGATTTTTAAGTGAGCGATTGCTCACTGCTCATCTTAGAGGGAACTATGCACTGGTGTAGTTGTTTGCAGGGGGAGAGTGGCTTGCCTGCAGTTGCCTCTCTTGGGTGCATTTGGATGGGTTCTAAAATCCATTGCTGCCGTTTCGTGTGTATGCACAATGCCTCTGTGCATGCGCAGAAATGTCCCAGGTAGGTGGGCGGAGCCTCCTGCCACCACTGCTACAGGTTTGCAGTACCGGGCCAAACTGGAAGCAACCCGTCACTGATTTGGACCCAATCTTGAAGAACAGAGTGCTTCAAGGATTAAGGTATCCAGGCAGTGATGGGCTGCCAATTTTTTTATTGCCACAATGTGGGTGTGGCTTATTTTGTGGGTATGGCTTGAGGGCCATGTGACTGGGTAGGAGTGGCTTTCTGGCCAGGTGACCAGGCAGGAGTGGCTTTACAATCATGTGACCAGGGTGGTTTAAAGGTCATGTGACTGGGTGGGAGTGGCTTTCCAACAAGATAAGTTTTCAAATAGGCGATTGGACTCTTTTTCAATTGATTAAGTCACGTTATTTGAATAGCTACAAAAAGGACAAATGACAGACAGCATTATTTATTGAGGAGCACAGTAACATTTTAAGGTTTTGTACTGAACCGACAAGATTCAGTACGATAACAGATTAGGCAAGTAGCTCAATTTTCTTTAATTGCTATAAACGGTTAATTCTAGATAATGATTAAAATGATTGAAGTGTTTACGGGTAAAAACATACTATTTAATTATTTCCTATTTTAAAAGTAACTAAGAATCATACTAAAGTACTAGAGAAGGAAGGACAATAAAAAAAACTATTAAGTATTCAATAAATAGTGCGTAAATTTACTACCCCCACTGCGTTGCCCCCCCATGGGGACAGCAGCCCATCACTGGAACAGCAGAATGAGATAACTTGCCATAGCCAACTTGTTGTGGCCAACTCATCATGGCCAACTTGATGCGAGACAATTCACAATGGCCCACTCACCGTGGGACAACTCACCATGGAACAATTTAGCAATTCGATTTAATTATTTAAAATAAATTTTAAGATATTTTAATTTTTGCATTTCCTTCTGCCTCTCCTTTTGCATCCTTTCTTTAATGATTCTACTCAATTTCTTTGATATTAGTGTAACCCTTGTCCTGTTTAATTATTTCCTATTTTAAAAGTAATTAAGAATCATACTAAAGTACTAGAGAAGGAAGGACAATTTAAAAAAACCTAATAAGTATTCAATAAATTTACTACTCCTACTGCGTGTGTTTCCCCACCCCCCATTACTATATCCAGGTGAGAAAGAAAGCAAAGTTATTCTACCTTTAAAAATTGTGCCGAAACAAAAATATTAGAAGCTATGCAGAAACCTTGTCTTTGCCATCTTACTCTAGTTGCGGGAAGAAAGTAGCACTGAAAATGTTGCCAAAAAGCTACTAGAGAGAAAATGGTTTTGGCCAGTATGAGAAAAGTTGGCAGGGGAGGGCCTGTGTTTCGGTTGGCTGTTGTTGGAGATTCCAGGAGGCAATATTTCCCTATGCTGCCCCCCCCCCACAGTACATTTTTCAAGTATACTTGCTCCTAAGGGATAGAATAAGTTGGAAGAACACGAGGCTGCCCTTTTATTTGAAATGTTCCTTTCATTATGCCTCTCATTACAGAGAATTCTATGGGATAAAGGACACCCAGTGCTGGTAACTATGGCAACAGTTAAGAGGATGTGTTGACAAGAAAGGGAGACTTGTCACCCCTGGGAAACAGGTAGAGCTACACGGCTGAACCTCCAACTGGGTGAAACCTCTGAATGACACACGCTCTGGTGGAGGCCCTTGAGCAATGGCTACTGGGAAGGTGTCATGGCACAGAGGGAACTCCACAGGACATTTGGATTCTATCCAGCTGTGATCTATAGGTACAGGAATGACAATTCTGCAACGCCGGTGTATTTTCTATTATTGTCTGCCCTGCCCCCGCTCTTTCTTTGGAAAAGATGACCAGCTCTTCCCCTAGGTCCCACCAAGCAACATTGTCTAGTTCAGTGTTTTTCAACCAGTGTGCTGCAGCACACTAGTGTGCTGTGAGACATGATCAGGTGTGCCATGGGGAAATTAAACATGTGTCCCCAAACTATGGCCTGTGTGCTGGATAGGGCCCGCGGAGGCCATTTATTGGGCCTGCTGCCAGCCGCTTCCATCCGAACATAAACATTCCCCTCACAATCCCTCCAGCTATCAGTGACAGGAAGAGTGGAGGCACAGGGAACGCTCACTGACCAATCACCTTCTTGGATTCATCCTGACCACTAGTGATGAACCAATAGCAGGCAGCCTCTCATCCACACCCAGGAAGGTCCCTGAAAAGTCAGGACTCCGGTAGTTTAATCAGAACTGGTTTATTCATAACGAGGCATAATACAAGCACTGGAACAGCAGTTTTCCGAATGAGGGCAACGGCTAATCCGTTGCCCTATTTATACTCTCTTAAAACGGCGGGCTTTTCTTAACTGACAACTATTTAACCTTCGCGGCTATTTTCTAAATAGACGCGTCTTAACCAATCACAGATTTTCTGTGAATATTTTTAAACGAACACAACACCCCTCCCTCTTTGGATGAGACCATGATTACGTGTTAATCCACGTCACATAGTCCTGTAAGCGGATTGGCGGCTTTACAGATCTCTGGGACCTGCGCAGTTCATTTTGCTGGGAGCTGCTTGCCTGGACGGCCGGCTCCGTTGCTCCGCTAAGGCTAGTCTCTGACGGGCCTGGTTGCGATGATGCATTTTGATCTTCGACGGCCGCCAGGGGCAACAGGCAGCCATCGCTGGAGTCTCGAAGTGGTTCTGGTAAGTCCTCTATTGGTTTTTCTACAGTAGGCAAAATGTCTGAGTTAGTTTTAATTCTTTTGCGTAGTTGATCGACATGCCGATGCCAACTGCGCCCATCTGTTAATATTATGATATATGTTTTTAACCCGGTTCTTTCTAATATCGTTCCTTCTTTCCATTTATCATTTGAATCATAGTCTTTAGCATAAATTAAATCCCCAATGTTAAACTGTCTCTCGCTTTGTAATTTAACTTCTTTTTGGTCATTTTGGTAATTTGGGTGAATTCTGTCTAATTTAGAGCGGAGGTTTCTGCCCATTAAAAGTTCTGCCGGGCTTTTGTTCGTGGACGCTGATGGCGTAATGTGCTGAATGGTTAGGAATTCATCGATTTGTTGTTGCCAATCTCCTAATGGTGCTTTGTTTAATGCTTCCTTTGTGGTTCTAACCATTCGTTCTACTTGCCCATTCGCTTGGGGAAAATGAGGTGGGGTGAGCACATGTTTTATGCCCTGGTCTGCAAGAAATAGTTCCATTTGACGGGCTGTTAACTGAGGCCCGTTGTCAGAGACCAAAATGTCTGGGATGCCATGTGTGGCAAACATTTTCCTTAGTGCCTTTATGGTTGCGCTAGTAGTTGTAGATGCCATGAGTTCAATTTCCAGCCATTTGGAGTATGCATCTACAACTAGTAAAAAGGCTTGGCCCCTGATTGGTCCCGCAAAGTCAATATGTATTCTGGACCAGGGCCCTCTTGGTGTTGGCCACTCTGATGGTGTGGCTTTTGGTGGGTTGGGTCTTGTTCTCTGGCAGGGTGCACAACCACCAACCCATGACTCTATGTCCCTGTCCAACCCCGGCCACCATAAATGACTTCTGGCAATAGTTTTCATTTTGACTATTCCTGGGTGACCTATATGCAATAACTGCAATGCTTGCTTCTGTAAGGATTTTGGAATAACAACCCTGTGTCCCCATAATATACAATCTTTTAACACATTTAATTCAAGCTGTCTATTCTTAAAGGGTTGAAATTGATTTGATTGCTGTTCATTTGGCCATCCTTTTAATATCCATTGTTTAATATATTTTAAAATTGGGTCTACTTGTGTCTGATTGGCTATTTCTGTCGCTGTTAATAAATTTTGTTTACTAGTTTCAATTAATAAAATGCTTGAGGCAGGGGCAGGATCACTGACCAATTCTGTTTGGGGGCACCTGCTTAATGCATCGGCATTCCCTATATCTTTTCCCCCCCTGTGGATTAAAGTATAATTGTAAGCGGCAAGGAAAATAGCCCATCGAGTCATGCGAGGGGAGAGAAAGGCGGGAGTTTGTTTGTTTCCCGCCAAAATGCCTAAAAGAGGTTTATGGTCGGTAATTAAAGTAAAGGAGCGACCACAGAGATAGTAGTGAAATCGTTTAACTCCAGGCACAAGGGCTAGCGCCTCCTTGTCGAGTTGGGAATAATTTCTTTCAGCTGAAGAGAGAGTTTTAGAGTAATAGGCTATTGGGGCTTCTGTGCCGTCTGGAAAATTATGGCTGAGGACAGCTCCTATGCCGAACGGTGAAGCGTCGCAGGTTAAGGATAAAGGCATAGCTACATTATATTGTACTAAAACACTGTTGGAGGAAAGTAATTTTTTTACTGCGGTAAAAGCGGCTTGTTCTTTTGGTCCCCACGTCCAGGCAGAGTCTTTCTTTAGAAGGTTATGTAGCGGTTCTGCCACCGTCGCTTTCTGTTTAAGAAAGACGGAATAAAAGTTAAGGAGTCCTAGGAATGCTTGCAAATCTGTCTTATTTGAGGGGGTGGGAGCATTTCTTATAGCATCAACTTTGTCATTTGTGGGGTGAATTCCAAATCTATCTATTGTAAAACCTAAGAATTCTACTTTGGGAACGGCCCAGGAACATTTGTCTGCTTTTAAATGGAGTCCTGTTTCTTTAAATTTAGTTAAAACGCGCCTGATTCTATCCCATAATTCAGATTTAGATGTGGCTGATATTAATACGTCGTCGAAATATGGGATGACCCCTGGAATATTATTTAAAATTCGTTCCATGAGACCCTGAAAGATGCCAGGGGCGGTAGAGACTCCAAACTGGAGCCGGGTGCATTTAAAGGCACCTCTGTGCATTACAATCGTCTGGGCCTCAGAGGTGTTTTGATCAACGGGAAGCTGTTGATATGCCTGGGCTAGGTCCAACTTCGCAAAGATGGACCCATTTCCTAATGTGTGCAAGAGTTGTTGCACGACTGGGATTGGGTAGGCATTATGCTGTAAGGCTTTATTTATTGTGGCTTTATAATCTGCGCAAATTCTAATAGATCCATCCGGTTTAACGGGGGTTACGATAGGAGTTTCCCATTTAGCATGATCAGTGGGAATCAAGATGCCCTGAGCTATTAATTTGTCCAATTGTTCATCCACTTTAGGCAAAAGTGGGATGGGAATTCTGCGGGGCTTTAGTCGGATGGGAGAAATGTTTGGGTCCAAATTAAATGATATGGGGCTGCCTGTATATTTACCCAGAGTGCTAGAAAAAACTTCGGGAAATTCTTTCAATAAGTCATTTGAGTCAAAAGAGTCACATACATTGTTAACCCCTGAAATTTCAATGCCTAGGGGTTGCAACCATCTAAGTCCCAATAATGTGTGTTTAGGACCGTCAACCACTATGAGAGGTAAAAACCCTTGAAACTTTTTAAAAGCAATAGGCACATTTAAACATCCTAATACTGGAATCTTATGTCCCTGAAAATCACTCAAACCCGGTTCCCAAGGTTCTAAGTCAGTCTCTTTTACACGAGGTAAATATAATTTAAGTTTTCCCCAAGGCATTATGGAATGTCTGGAGCCAGTGTCCAATTCCATTTCGCAGGGACGGCCGTTGAGGAAAAGAGAAACAAATAGCTTGTTTTCCGCAGTGGGGAAATTGCAGTTTACAGAAGAAGGGCAGTTACCTTGTTGGTTTGAAGAGTGAGAGTTGTCAGCCGGGCGGGAAACGTTGCGTGAAAATGGCGGTCGTCGATTCCTTGGTGAAAAGTAGGGTCGTTGGTTTTGCGGATTTGCTGGAGTTGGGTTGGCGGCGCGGCAGACTTCAGCGATCTGGCCGCGGCGCTGGCAACGGCGACAATAGGCGTCCTTGAAATGGCAGCGAAAACGAGGATGATTTCCGTTGCAGCCGGCGCATCTGTCTGAACGGGGTGCCTCTTTGGCGTTGTGGTCGGGAGCTCTTCGGATTTGGAGGCAGGTGTCGTCTGGAGTGGTGGATTCCAAGTGTTTCTCATCGGGAGAGCAGGCGTGCCAAGTTGATTCATCGGGGATGTGATGAACGGTTGAGGTTGCGCGTTTAATCTCGGCAACAGATGTTTCAGATACCTCGGAGGCTTTTGCTGCCTTAAGAATGTCTTGGAGGGAGGCATCCTCATCTACTAAATATTTCTTCTGTAGCGTGATATTGGTGAGTCCGAAGATAAGGCGGTCAATCAACTGTTCCTCCGGATCCTTGTATTTGCATTTTGGAAGGAGTGCGCGTAGCCGAGTAATAAAATCGTTGGTAGATTCTCCGTCTGCTTGCCGCATTTGTGCAAATTGGTGGCGGTATACGCGGACAGGAGTTGTCGGCTGGTAATGTGCGGCAAGTTTTGCTTGTAGAGCTGACCATGCGATGGTTTCCAGAGTGTCTGGGTCAACGAGCGTAGAGGCTAGGCCGTAGACTTCTGTGCCGCAATAAGCGAGGAATATAGCTTTCTTTCTGTCATCATCGGCGTCATGTAGATTGCTCGCTTTCAGGAAAAATGTGAATTTGGACATGTAAGAGGTCCAAGCTTCCGTCTCGGAGTTGAATACAGGCGGTGGTGGAGCCATGGCCGAGTTCATGGCTGCGTTCGCGGGAGTTCGACCTCCTCGTCGCCACTGAAAAGTCAGGACTCCGGTAGTTTAATCAGAACTGGTTTATTCATAACGAGGCATAATACAAGCACTGGAACAGCAGTTTTCCGAATGAGGGCAACGGCTAATCCGTTGCCCTATTTATACTCTCTTAAAACGGCGGGCTTTTCTTAACTGACAACTATTTAACCTTCGCGGCTATTTTCTAAATAGACGCGTCTTAACCAATCACAGATTTTCTGTGAATATTTTTAAACGAACACAACAGTCCCTGCTCGGGCTGCCGCACACTTGTCATTGGGTGACCGCGGCGAGTAGTTGAAGCTGCTACTCCTCCCCATGATCCCGATTTCTAACCCTGGTCAGGACTGGAGATAAATGTTGCCACCACTAGATGAAGCCTCAGCCTCAGCTGGTTATGTCTATCCTGATGGTGTATATAGATATTTGACACTAAGTGAGTATAAATACATTTAGAAACTATATTATTAACTATATATATAATATGTACTGTGTTGTAGTGCCCCAGGATTTTGTACATGTAAAAAATGTGCCGCGGCTCAAAAAAGGTTGAAAATCACTGGTCTAGTTGATGGGACTTAGAGAAGACCGACTCTGTGGAACCTAACCGGTCGCTGGGACTCATGCGGCAGAAGGCGGTCCCGGAGGTGACTTTGGGCCACAACTTGCAGGCCAAAAGTGCAGCCCAGCAGCGCCTGCGCTTGGAGGGAAAATAGGAGCTGGCTGGATGCAGCATTGGCAGGAGTGCTGGAAAGACAGCCCAATTGCTTTTGTATCTTGTGCAGAAGCACGAAGCCAGGCATTGCCAGGGCCCTTGAATCCACCCAGCAGTCTTCGCCCTTCTCAAGCAGAGCTGGTGAAGAAAGCAACCTCCTGAGTAACAGCATGGCAGCTGGAAGGGGTGCGATTTCTCACTTGTGTCCAGGATGCTGGAGAAGAAATCCCCTCCCTTCCATCCACGGAGAACAATCCAGCGCAGGCCCCCTCCCACCCCTTCTCCCAAGGGAGCGCACCCACTTCTGGGCTGGCACGTCTATTACAGATGTTCCTATGGACTCCACTCCTTCATCAGTGTTGCTTGTTCTCCATAGCTGGAAGGGGGCATGGATTTCTCGCTTGTTCCTGGGATGAAATCCTCCCCACTTCCAGCCACTGAGAACAAACAGCCGTGCCCCTGCTGTTCTTTTGGGACTGTGAAATGATTCTCATTCTGCTGCTTACAACTGGGATTCTGGAGGAGAACTGTCACCCTCACCCACCACTGAGAAGAAGCAGCGCTACTGCTGCTTCTCTTCTGGGGTGCCCGAGCCAGCCTGGCGCTCTTAATTGCGAACTGACATCGCTGTGGCTGGAGCCATGCAAGAAGCCTGCTTCAGGCGGGAAGGGAGAAAAGTCCCAGCCAGCCAATCCTGGCTGACAGCTCTGCTTCCTTAGGAAGTAACAGCTGGGATCCTGGCACTACATCTTTGGGTACATGAGCTGTTCTTCATACCCCTGCACGCCAGATGCCTTTGGCCAAGTGGCTAGCGTGCATGTGTATGCATGTGTACACCAGAAACAGGAAGATCATCTTCCCGGCACCAGGTGACAACTCTGGTACTCCCCTTTGTGTGAAGACCATCTGGCTGGTGCGCTGGAACCCAGAAGAGCAATGGGTGATAGCTCTGCATGGCTGGAGAGATGGCTCTGCATGCCACTATTGTTAGATATTTGCCTGGGTGACCTACCCAGACAGGGTAAAAGTCAAAAGTTCAGATTTGTTTATTGCATGTTGATTGGTTGCCTTCTTTCGGTGCTTAAAACGTATATTTGTAAAACTGCCCTGTCGCTGGGCTAGATTGTATAAATAGGAGAATTGTCATTGTATAGAGCTCTCAATACTCCATTACTTCTTGACTGAATTGACTTCCTTGTCCTGTTAGCGAAATAAACCTTGCTTGATTCAACCTTGCTTTGAGAGTTATTACATAATCCAGCCACCTGAATTCTTTGACCCAGAAAGAATGACCTGGACAGCCTACATGGCGAAGTTTGAAATAAATTTGCCATCACAGGTCTAGTCCATCATTTTATAATGGCCAGCCCCTGGCAAGATGACAAGGAAGCCATAAGATTGCTCCTTTTCAGCCAATATCTGATCCCGAGTGCCCCTACTGTAATACATGCTCATTAAGATAATCATTAAAAATCTTCTCCTTCCTTAGTTTGTCTATCTTCCCCAGGAATAATCACGACCAACTTCAGTAGATAATTCCATTATTTAATTATATCAACTATATTAAAGGATATTTCACAAGATCATACAATGTAGGAATTAAAACTTATCCTTCAGATCACTTTCTTCACGTTAGCAACTGTAAGATGTCTAGACTTTAACTCCCAGCATTTTCTAGTGAGCGTGTCTAATTTCCTGCCCAGTGCAAAAATTCTGAATCTAATATTATTCAGCTTCCTTGTAGTTCTGGACATCATACATAAAGATACACTGGAATAGCATTAACTTCTGAATAATTTTGCATGTCAGGTTGCTGTATAAGAAATAATAACCAGAAAGGCTTGCAACAATGCACAGGTTCAATTTCTGGTTTTTCTAATGAAAAGGGAGAGGGGCAGTGCTGGAATTCAGCCGGTTCAGGCTGGTTCGGTTAACCCGGTTGTTAAAATTCTGCACTGGCCCCGCCTCACCCCACCCAGTCATTCCTCATCTTGCCTGCTCACCTGGCATAGCTGCTGCTGCTTTCGGTCTGGCTCCCTCACTTGCTTCGGCCACAGAATCTCTAAGGGCCAGCTAGCTTGCCTGCCTGCATCCCACACAGTGATCTCTTCATGGCCCGGCTGAGCTACACCGATCTGCCTGGTTGAGTGACTGCAAGCAGCAAGGCCCGAATCCCAGCCTAGCTGCCTCCCATGTGGCCCAGCCAGCTTGCCTACCTTCCATATCACGCAGCATTTTCTGCCAACCTGCCTTCCATTGAGGACCTGTATACTACACAAGTCAAAAAGAGGGCGATGAAAACATTTACTGACCCCTCACATCCTGGACACAAATAGCTTCAACTCCTACCCCCAAAACATCGCTACAGAGCACTGCACACCAAGACAACTAGACACAAGAACAGTTTTTCCCCCGAATGCCATCACTCTGCTAAACAAATAATTCCCTCTACTCTGTCAAACTATTTATTAAGCCTGCACTACTATTACTACTAGTTTTTTCTCATCATTCCTATCACCCATCTCCTCCCACTTAGGACTGTATGACTGCAACTTGTTGCTTGTTTCCTTAAGATTTATATTAATATTGATTGTTTCCTCATTGCTTATTTGACACCTGCGACAGTCATTAAATGCTGTGCGTCATGATTCTTGACAAATGTATATTTTCTTTTATGTACACTGAGAGCATATGCACCAAAGACAAATTCCTTGTGTGTCCAATCACACTTGGTCAATAAAGAATTCTATTCTATTCTATTCCTATTCTATTCTATTCTATTCTCAGATGAGTGACCAGATTAGCCAGGGTGAGCTTGCAAACAGCAACGTCTGAATCCCAGCCTAGCTACCTCCCATATCACCCAGCCAGCTTGCCTGGGTCCCCAAGGCCCATCATGCTTGCCTGCTGCTGATGCCTCATTGCCTGCCCAATGGCAAGCAATGAATGCTGCAGAGACAGATTTCCTACATACCATTCTGAGCCCCTTCCCCCCCCCCCCATCCCCGGTCTTGGGCTGAAAAAATAAAAGCCCACCTAAAGATTGCGACTGCCTGCTGAGTCTGTCTGCCTGCCGAATGCTGGAAAAAGGATGCTAGGGGGGAAAGGGGGAAGGGTCATTGGTAATACCCCATTTTCTGCCTCCATTAGGCTGTCTACACCACACTGGATCAGGATGGGGAGGAAAGCAAAAAGCCTACTCAGTCCATGCGTACTCACCAGCACAAGGGCGAATCTCTCTTCCAGCTCGCTGGTTTGGGCATTAGGACTTGAGGAGTAGATTGTTTGCCCTGAAGTCTATCTGCAGCTCCTCCAAGCCCAGCTCTGTCTGCAGCTGACCAATGGTCAGTTTTCTTCCAGCGCTCATCCAGGGAATCCCGGGAGTGGTAGCATATTGCATGCTTTTCACTCTAGGCAGCCCAGACTGGAAAATGCATGGCTGGGGCAGAGGAGTAGTCCTCCTTAACAAGCTCCAAACTGTTGCTGCTACTGCAAGCATGTTTGAGGAAGGGCTGGTGTGATGGTTTGCTCGTGTATTGCGCAAATAGTTATGGACTCCGAGGATACAGAAATGGTGGAGGGGTGAGGAAGGCACCCTGTATTCCTGGTGTCTGAGAGGGCTGAGTGGCTGAGCGACTCAGGGGAAGGGGAGGAGCCACTTCTGGATGCTAGGGTTCGGAGGCCAAGTAAAAGGAATGAATGGTTGGCTACGAAAAGAGTCACTCATAAATAGTGCTGGTGGGTAATTGGGTCATGCATTCACACTATTTAAGGGTGAGGCATGCTCTGCCTTGTTACAGAAAAACAACATCATTCATTGAGGAATCATCTTGTCTCGTTTCTTGCATTCAGTTTGGATTTTAAAAGGCATATTCTTGACTTTGCTAATGAGCTTCGGTCCTCCAGTTAATTTCTGAGAACTTCGTCTGAGAACTCTGACTGCAGCTGGTAATTATTACCGGTTTATCTTCACTCTGGGACTTTAGCCAACTGATAACACTTTGCTAGCTTTGCTTCTCTCTCTCTGAAAAGACTCTTAAAAGACTTTTACAATATTGGGACTTTTGTACATATTAAATCCTTGTTTTAATTAGACAATTTGTGTGCATCTAATTATTGGGGCTGGCACCAGGAGAGAACAAGTGGGTTCCACTTACCTTCGCCATTAGTTCACATTACGATGTTTCGCTTCGGAGACACCTCCACCTGTGCCCAAAATCTTTCATCTTGAAATGTTTCTTGAAAGTCACCCCAAAGAGATTACCAAAGTAGGCTCTTTATCCTACATTCTCATTAGGGGTAGTCCTCAATTTATGGACACAGCGGAGCCAAAATTTCCATTGCTAAGCAAGATTTAAGTGAATTTTGCTCCACTTTGTGATTTTCTGGTGATGTTCAGTAGTAGTAAATATATAGAGATTGCATCTTGTTGAGGCTAGGAGGCGGGGCCCGGCATGGTGAGTAACGTTGAGTTGGCCATGCTACATGGCCACCAAGTCACACCCACAGAACCTGTTAAATTATTTGAATCCCGCCACTGGCTGAGGGGGCCATTATAAGTGGCACCATGATGTTGTAAAATTTGGGAAATGTTACATTTCTTCTGATCCCAGAAATGGTAATGTTATTGGTAATAATATTAGAATGGATTTGGAGACTTTCGAGATGAATGTTAATCTTATGAGACTGGGAAAATCAAGAAACAAGATTAGATTTCATGAAAGACCTTTATTCTAAATAGGGTAATGTAACAGAATCTTGAAAACCTACCAAAATGGTTCTCCCACACATCTCCCTAGAGTAATTACTCTAAGGCAGAGTTACTCTGAGTTCTCTCCTCATGCTTCAGCCCACTGCTGAACTCAAGAATTTCTTCTGTAATAGTCCTGTCCTTTAACTGTCTTGCTACCCCTTCTCTGTTCACAAGGTCGGAGGGAGAGTTCTATCATAGACTGGCAAATTGAAAAGATAACCCAGAAGAAGCTGTGTGGAATTGAAGGTATGTATTTTATTTATTTATTTATTTATTTGTTTGTTTGTTTGTTTGTTTGTTTGTTTAGTTAGTTAGTTAGTTAGTTAGTTAGTTAGTTAGTTAGTTAGTTAGTCCAATACACAATGAGGGTTTTAGTGGGTATATATCAATATACACATAGTAAAATACATGATGAAGGTTATAGAGGAGATACTCATAATAAAATATATCTAAGAAATAATAGAAAAGAAGATATAGGAATAGAATATATCAATGAAAGAATAGAAGAAGAGATATAGGAATAGAGGAAAGGTATAGGAGATATAGGAGAGCAATAGGACAGGGGACGGAAGGCATTCTAGTGCACTTGTACTTGCCCCTTAATGACCTCTTAGGAATCTGGATAGGTCAACCGTAGATAATCTAATCATGTACCCTCAATTCCACATAGTTTTACATTACACCAGTGATGGCGACCCTTTTTTTCCTCGGGTGCCGAAAGAGTGTGGGCACACACATGCATGAGTGCCCCCATTGTTGCTCAGGGGATTGGACCCTCAGCCTTCCCCTGATAGCTCTGTTTCCCCCTCCTCCTTCTCCCTCAATGCCTGGAGAGGGCAAAAACAATTTCCCCCACCCCCTGGAGGTCCCGGAGGCCCTCTGGAGGCTGGAAACAGCCTGTTTCCCAACTTCTGATGGGCCCAGTAGGCTCGTGTTTCGCCCTCCCCAGGCTCCAAAGATTTCCCTGGAGCTGGGGTGGGTGGGTGGGTATGTAAATGCCCTCCCCATTCCCCCAGAGGCTCTCTGGAAGCCAAAAACATCCTCCCAGAGCCTCTGTGCGAGCCAAAAATCAAGTGGCCGGCATACACATGCAGATTGAAGCTGAGCTAGGGCAACAGCTCGTGTGCCAACAGATATGGCTCCGCGTGCCACCTGTGACACCCATACCATAGGTTCGCCATCACTGCGCTATGCCATATAACTACAGTTAGATGAATACATTGAAAATGGCTGGATTCAGATTAGATGCAAAAATGTACACATATTTTTTTGCTGGATTCATGCAACCCATTATCATTTAATGCAATGTGTGAACTCAGACGGTAAAACACTTATAATTGGAAGTAGACTTGAAGCCAAGAGACTGGCTAGTCCACATCCTGGTCTTTAAATGCATTAGATGGCTGCTATAAGGGTTGAGGCTGCCAGTTATTGCAAAAGCAGCCTGGCCTGATTCTTCAGGATTAGCAGCAACTTGATTTGCAGAGAGCTACAGCTAAAGCTTTTCATGGCATGAAGATAAGTATCATTGTTGGCAGATGCCATTAAAGCAACGAGCAGGGCCAAAAACATGGAAGTCCTGCTTACTTTGCTTCAGTATCAAGCCAGTGATCTTCAGAAGCATAGCTCATTGGCATGAAATGCATATTTTATGCAGATAATATTGGATTCTATTCTTGAAACATCTGGTTAAATGTATTAGATGATGTAAGACATATTGAGCTGTCAGTATGTTTGTTATGACCTACCTACCTACACATTATATGAGTGATAAATGATAGTTAGACAGACAGAGAGAGGGAGATATATCATACTATAAAATATCACGGAATAGGTTAGCTTAAGTGGAACTGTCAATCAATACCCAATCCAGTTGCCTGTATTAAAATGCATATTCACTGAAATAATATGAGTTAACAATACTCCTGGGCCAAGATATGCTTTGTTCTGTAGGTGGCAGCACAAAATGTTGCCATGTTGAGTCTTTGATGCTTCAGTTCTACCAAAAGAAAATAGGGATGGATTTTATGAAGTCTCCCTGATCTATTCATTAAAAGAGGGACACAGAATGAACAGGGAGAACAGAACAGAATGAATAACGCAAGAGGACATGACTCGCTGTTTCAATTTCCCCCATTCTATTTGGACAAAACTGGTCCCAGGGGAAATGCTACATTACCATCTTTGTAGAAATGCTGAGAGAAGAGCATTGAAATGAGCCAATGTTAATATACTACTTTATTTCAAGGTCACAAGGTTACTGGACAAATGGTAAGCTTGAAAACTTTTGGAAAGCCTCCCAGAAAGTTGGTGTGTGACAATGAACTCAAATCCAATTGCCATTAATTATTGAAGATTTGTGCTGCCTGATAATTTGTTTGGTACTTTCAGATCCCTAGAAGATTAGAAAATTAGGAGGAAAAACATACAAACCTAATTTCTTCTCCATATAGCTGTGCCACTTTGATTGAATGTTGTCAAACAAGACATGATCCCGCTGTATAGAGCGCTTTGTGAGACCATATTTGGAATATTGTGTTCAGTTCTGGAGACCTCACCTACAAACATATAAACCTAATTTCTTCTCCATATAGCTGTGCCACTTTGATTGAATGTTGTCAAACAAGATATGATCCTGCTGTATAGAGCGCTTTGTGAGACCATATTTGGAATATTGTGTTCAGTTCTGGAGACCTCACCTACAAAACAATATTGATAAAATTGAATGGGTCCTAAGATGGGCTACAAAAATGGTGGAAGGTTTTAAGCATAAAACTTATCAAGACTTAATGAACTCAATCTGTATAGTCTGGAGGACAGAAGGGAAATGATCGAAACATTTAAATATGTTAAAGGGTTCAGGAGGGAAGTGTTTTTAATAGGAAAGTGAACACAAGAACAAGGGGGCACAATATGAGGTTAGTTGGGGGAAAGATCAGAAGCAACGTGAGAAAATGTTATTTTACTGAAAGAATAGTAGATACTTGGAAAAAACTTCCAGCAGACATGGTTAATCCACAGTAACTGAATTTAAACATGCCTGGGATAAACATATATCCATCCTAAGATAAAATATAGGAAATAATTATAAGGGCAGACTAGATGGACCATGAGGTCTTTTTCTGCCGTCAATCTTCTATGTTTCTATAAGTGGGATGAGGGCATTCTTATCCCTCAAAACAGTTAACCAAGAATTTTAAAGTTAAGGGTGGCAGGCCCAAAGAACTGTGGAATTATTTCTGAGCAGTTTCCTTTATTGTTCCTCACCTATAGGCAGAAATCCTACCAAGTAGTTGCATCATCATAGATATAGTCTGAGAATTGCTTGGGAGAATCCTGGTTAATTCTCTTTGCAGGATCTGATCTGAGTCAGTTCCTGGAATCAGAGATTTATTCTTCAAAACTTTTGGACTCGTGCTGGAGCCCATCGTCAGGGAACTTCTCTCTTTCCAGAATGTGTGCACTGGGGTGTTCTATGCGTAGCATTTATATTGTGTCTGGTTGTGTGTGGCTTTTAGTTGTTGTGAAGTGTCTTTCTCACAACCAAACTACCTAAGCTCCCTGTCCTCTTTGCTTTCTGAAGTTTATTTATTTATTATTTTTATTTATTTATTTATTGGTTTTGTATGCCGCCCCTCTCCGTAGACTCGGGGCGGCTAACAACAATGATAAAAACAGCATGTAACAACCCAATATTAAAACAACTAAAAACCCTTATTATAAAACCAAACATGCACACAAACATACCATGCATAAATTGTAATGGCCTAGGGGGAAGGAATATCTCAACTCCCCCATACCTGGCGGTATAAGTGAGTCTTGAGTAGTTTACGAAAGACAGGGAGGGTGGGGGCAGTTCTAATCTCCAGGGGGCCGGGGCCACTGCAGAGAAGGCTCTTCCCCTGGGGCCCGCCAAACGACATTGTTTAGTCGACGGGACCCGGAGAAAGCCAACTCTGTGGGATCTTATCGGTCGCTGGGATTCGTGCGGTAGCAGGCGGTTCCAGAGGTAATCTGAAGTGCCGACCCTACCTCTAAATATCTATGGAAATTCTCACCCATCCAGGTTGGTTGGTTGTCCCAAAGGTGCTTTTTCAAAAGGCAACTGGACTTTCTTTGTTTTTCCTTGGAGACATTTCACTTCTCAGCCAAGTAGCTTCTTCAGTTCCCACAGGTTCTTGGATGAGAAGTGAAACGTCTTCAAGGGAAAAAACAAAAAAACAAAATCCAGTTGCCTCTTGAAAAAGCATCGTGGGACAGCCCCTCCCTTGTGGGAATGCAGACAATCCAGAGGTGAAATGCTATTGGTTCGGTTCGGCCCGGTTCAGGCATACGGGTAGATTCAGAGAACTGGTAGCAGTGGTAGCGTGAGGCTGGACATCACCATTTTCTTTGTTTTAACCCTCTGTGCATCATATAGTCTTCTGCGCATGTGTAGAGGGTGACCACTACCACATTGGTCAGCTCTGGGTTCAGCCTTCTTAAGCTTCACTCCATCTGTAGAGGGCACTCACCCACAGAAATAACACTTCAAATAAATGTAAGTTACACCCTTTCCAACTGTGCAAAACTATGGTATAGGCCAGTGATGGTGAAACTTTTTTTCCTCGGGTGTCGAAAAAGTGTGTGCCCACTCCCATAATTCAATGCCTGGGGAGGGCAAAACCTGCTACCCCTGCACTCCCGGGGGCCCTCTGGAGGCCAGAAATGACCTCTTTCCCAACTTCTGGTGGGCCCAGTAGGCTTGTGTTTCACCCTCCCCAGGCTCCAAATGCTTCCCTGGAGCCAGGGGAGGATAAAAACGCCCTCCCCTATCCCCCCTGGAGGCTCTCTGGAAGCCAAAAATGCCCTCCCAGAGCCTCTGTACAAGCCAAAAATCAGCTGGCTGGCACACACATGCACATTGGAACTGAGTTAGGGCAGATATGGCTCCGCATGCCATCTGTGTCACCCGTGCCATAGATTCACCATCACTGGTATAGGAAGATGTGGAAGCCATTCAATGGTTGTGCCAAAGCCACAGTTCAAACAGTTTATAATGGGTATATAGAGGTGATATTCCTTTTCAGAATGAAAGTCTTGGAGGATTACTATCATACTTTTTCTGGCCACAGCAAATTCATCTAAAATTTTGAAAGGCCAGTACCCTAAAAAGCAACCTCTTAGACTCTTACCCTTCTTAGTTTACTCAGTTTCTTTTGCAAAAAATTACTATTGGCTATTTGGTTTTCTAAAGTGCAAAGATAGATTAAACTTCAAATAGTTCTTTTCATTCTGCTAAAAGTCCCCAACACAGCATAACAGTCTTGGCATTATATGGAAATACAGTATCGCCCTTGGTTTTTCTGGCCAAAATACATTGATAAAAGTCAACATTATTGATAATTTTTTTAATCACTGAGTTTACATAGCAATCCAACAAATCAAAGGCAGGCAAAAATGAATTCTTGCTTGGTACCTCTCTAGATTATCATCATATTGAATATCTATCGGAGTGGATTGCAACTTACCCCACAGGCAGGCAGCATTCTCATGTGGTTTTCAGAAGAACAGGAATAGGTACTGAAAGGTCTACCTTAATGTCCTGGAAAATGGAGAGATCATTTGGTTGAGGCAGTTAAGATTAGATTAGATTTAGATTTATTGGATTTATATGCCGCCCCTCTCCGCAGATATGGTGGAACGAAGACTATTATCAATCTTTTTCTCTTATATAAGACCTACTGCCTCTTCTCCTCTCCAGCATGGCTGCAATTCTTTCTGCCTGTTTTCCATAATACCAGCATAGAAATCAACTGCAAAATTGTTCTTTGTGATGCATGGCTTTGTTCCATCTCACTATGTTGTCTTTGAGTGACCTCCAAAAAGTGAGCTTGTTGCCCAAGCTTTGTGACATAGTAGGTGGTCATGGGACCAATGAAGAAAAGTGACAGATTTATAGAACTCACTCTACAAGAATTATCAGGGCAGCAAACGCTGGGCATGAGTTCCCAGTGTGGCTGGAATGGACATGCAGTCTCACACTTCCAACTGCAGTTTTTCCTGCAATCTAGTAAAAACTACAACAGTGGAAATAAATAGTTTCCAACCCAGGCAGCCAAGGCTTAGACCGAATAACATAGGAAAAGGAACCATATCCAGTATACGAGTTGGTTAGCTCATTTATAATGTTGAAAAAGCCAGAAATGAGTTAGAAACCCTGTTCCATATGGGTAAATGAGTTATTTCCCTCATCTGTTTCCCACCTTTTATTATGAAACTATTCTTGCTTTGCCTCTTTGTGAATTGATTATATGCTTGGGTGGGGCAAATAAACCAGAAAGCTATTCACTGTACACCAGTGTTTCCCAACCTTGGCAACTTGAAGATATCTGGACTTCAACTCCCAGAATTCCCCAGCCAGCATTCGCTGGCTGGGGAATTCTGGGAGTTGAAGTCCAAATATCTTCAAGTTGCCAAGGTTGGGAAACACTGCTGTACATCATACAAATCTTACCTGCAACCAGCAAGTTAGCAGCAAACTATAATTTCAGCTGTTTATTACCTAAAACCATGTTTTATTCACCAACACCTTTCCTACATCACATTCTTCTAAAAATAACCCATGCTATGGTTTGGAATGATTTACAAACACAGCCAATGAGACACCCATTATATTATCTGTTGAGTAGGGCTTTTTTTGTTAAAGCAAAATAACACCAACAATTGTGATGACTTGTGCCTAAAGAATCACTTCCTTTGGGCTGGGAAGGCTGTAGCTGAATCCATCTTCTCTTCCATCTCTATTGCGAAATCTCTATTATAATATATCTTGTGCTGGGTGAAGATAGCATAATTCTTATTCTGGCGCACTCTAGAAAGAATGTCAGCATTTCACTGTTAGATTTTACTGCAATGCAGCCAGATGATAGCTGACCCAAGAGAAATGGTGATGCACTAGGCAGGTGAAGATTTTTATTTAAAATGACTGCAAAATTCAAGTTTTCATTTGACCCAGTGACACCTGAGGGTTTCACCACAGTCCCACCCTCTTATTTAACAAGAGACATAATAGCAATGTCACTTAGACTTATATACCGCTTCACAGAGCTTTACAGCCCTGTCTAAGCGGTTTACAGCATATCTCCCCCAACAATCTGGGTCCTCATTTTACCCACCTCGGAAGGATGGAAGGCTGGGTCAACCTTGAGCCTGGTGAGATCTGAACTGGTGAACCACAGCCAGCAGTCAGCAGAAGCAGCTTGCAGTACTGCACTCTAACCACTGTGCCACCAAGGCTCCTAAGCCTTACTTGCTTTTCTTTTCCAAGATTATCAGCGTTGTACCTATCAGGAAAACCATGTCTCTAACATCTCTCCCTACATAAGCTCAATTGATGCAGAACGTACCAGGCTAGAAAGCAGGAGACTGAGTTCTAGTCCTGCCTTAGCCATGAAACCCAATGGGTGACTTTGGACCAGTTACAGTCAGGGGTGGGCAGCAGGCAGGAGGGGGTGGAACACAGTTCCACTGGCAGAAATGAAGCTGTGTTCCCAGCTTTAGCTGACCATCCTCCTCCTCCTCAGAAAACAGCAGGGAGACCAGCACCAACAGGTGTTGCAGGGGACCCATTTCCTCCCCCATCTTTTCTCAACAACTGATTGGCACCCGTTCACCTAGCTACCCAGCCTGAGGCAGGGGGAGACCCAGGAAGGAGAGAGCGGGAAGCGCCAAGCAAATTGTCACCCCAGAGAGCAGTTGTAAGTCGAGGACTTAACAGTTCACTTGAACGATGGTGATAGTTCAAGCCACTCCCACCTGGTCACATGGCTGGCAAGCCACTCCTACCCAGTCACAAGACCATCAAGCCACACCCACAAAATAAGCCACACCCACAGTGTGGCAGTAAAAAATTTGGCTGCCCATTACTGGTTACTGTTCTGTCGGGCTCTCTGGTAGAATCCTCCCAAAAATTCACATCTACAAATTTCAGACACACACACGTTTGAAAATTCAAAACAATGTTCTTTATAATGAAAATTCATTTAAACCAAGCCCTCTTTTGGTATAGCCAAGAGCACTCATCTCCAAACAAACTGGTAATTTGTACAAGTCCCTTATCAGTTCTGTGATACTTATCTTGCAGCTGTGAGACAATTCACAGTCCTTCTTCTTTCACAAAGTGACACACACTTTGCTCTGGTTTAATTTCAAAGCGGGGAAAAATCAGCACACAAAAAGTCAAAGTCAGTAAAGCAGTCACGAAACACAACGATCAGATAATCCTCCACAATGGCCAAACCCACCGGCTGCTATTCATAGCAGCCTCACTAATTACCACAGCCCCACCCAACCACAGGTGGCCTCATTTTCTTTGATAATAATCTCTCAGTTGTTGTTGCCTATGGATCGCTCTCCTCATGCGTGGCTGTATCATTAACTCTTGTTCTGAATCCAAGGAGGAGCTAGATAATTGATCTCCTTCTGAGCTGTCTGCCCCACTCTCCTCCTCCCTGTCACTCATGTCTTCTTGGTCAGAGGAGCCTTCATCATCAGATTCCACCGGGGGCAAAACAGGCCTGCAGCATGTGGATGTCTCCCCCACATCCACAGTCCTTGGGGCAGGAGCAGGGCCAGAGCTAACCACAACAGTTACAGTACTTTCTCTCAGCTGAACCCATCTGACAGGGTGATTGTTGTGAGGAAAATAGGAGGAAGGTGTATGGGATATTTCTGTCACTTTGAGTTCCTTGTAAAAATAATAAGGGTGAGACATAAAGTGTCCTTAAAAATAACGCCTGATACACATTACAATAAGAAATAGTCCAACAGATTAAAACTAAGATGTCCTCATGAGCATTCTGCATTTTTCCTTCCTGTTTTTATCTCAGAAGCAACCTTTTATTGTAGATTAAACTGAGATGTGATGACGGGCGTAGGAAAGTCATACATTGAATTTCATGTCCAGTCCAGTACATTAATCTTGCACCATAAGGGAAAAGTGAGTTTGAATTCTCATTTCCAATGTAAGACGAGAAAAGAAGAGGGGATTCAAGATGATGCTGATATTCAACTTACCTAGTTTTATTAATGTTCCGAAACAGCTACCGGTAGTAGGTCTTAGTGGATATTGGTGCAACCACAGAGAATGATCCTGCCCAGAGAAATAGGAAATAGCACAAATTCCATCAAAGATTAAATCTGGAAATAAGATCTTCTAAGACCCAAATCCCAAAATCTATATGTGCAGGCTTTTTGAGTTTTTCAAGGATCAGAAGCAATATCCCACTAACCATATTTATTTTTTCTCAGGCACAGGGGTTTCACTTTTTATAATTTCGTAACGAGCAAAAACTGAGTAGATGATTTGTTTCTCAGCAGCTAGGCCTAGAAATAAATTGCACTACATTGCTACCTTATTTCTTGCTGTCCGACAGATGTTTAACGCCCAGGAGCCCTTCCTGAAAAAGTTTGTCAACATCTCTTCTCCTGATACCAGGTCTCAGAACAAATGGGAGAAGAATGATTTGTTGTCCCAGTTGTGTGCTAAAGAAACAGCTTTGCTCTGGCTGGAGAAATTAGGGTACTTTTCATCTCAGTAGTTTAGCCTTTCTAACTTGCTTCCTGGGAGCTTTGTGGTACTCCACGTCCATGATAGTCCCCAGCCAGCATGATTTAGTTGAAGATTATGGGGGTTGTAATCCGGACATGAAGAAAATACCCAGTTGGGAGGGATGGCAATAGTTTTATTGGAACATAATAATTAGGTTGAAGGCAGAAGCAGGCAGAAAGTTTCTCAGGGCAGGCTTTAGAGTGAGGAATAAACAATCTTTCCAGTATGCAATGGACTTTATTACTAGAAGATAAGTCAGCCAGGAATATGTTGTCCAGATGCCAAAAGAACAGGGCTCCTGTAGCTTTAATAGTTGTGAGATATATCTCAATATGTGGAATGATATAAAACAGGTTTGGTTTTCTTACCTGTCTTATTGACCCTAGAAGGTGAACCTTGGAAGAACGGGTAGTGACTTGTGAACTCAGACTGGTCTGTTTTTGTTTCAGTATATTGCAAATATGATCCAATTCAATTGATGGAACATGTAATTTCACCCCAGTCCAGTGATGGCGTTCTACGGGTATGGTCAAGTACGCAGAACTGATAGAAAAAATTTGAATTTTTTTCTTTTTCCCCTTTCTGGGCTCTGGGTATGTTTTTCTTATCGCAGTATATTGGGTTGAATGTGTATAATTTTAGAAGAGCTGTGAGTGAGTGTGTGTGTGTACATACACTTTATATAGTAGATAATGTATATTTTTGTGTGCCTGTGTGTGATATGTATGTACACATATGGCATATATATATAGAATTAAACAGTATATTTTGGATGTTCAGTAATAGTAAATAGATTGGGAAATTGTATCTCTTTGAGGCGAGGAGAGGCCAGGCACCCTAACTCTAACCCAGACCTGGGCAAAGGGTGGCCCGTGGGCCGGATGCGGCCTGCCTGCTGTCTGACCGGCCCGCAGAGGTTGGAAGGAAGGAAGGAAGGAAGAAAGGAAGGAAGGAGAAATGGAGGGAGGAAGGAAGGAAGGAGAAATTCTCTTTCCATGCCCTTTTGCAAAAGTCCAATAAATGCTCATTTTTTAATTGTTCATTGGTTTCATTGGCCTTTCCAAGAAATTTAAAGCAACCCCCCCCCATCCCACCTCTCGGGAAAAAAAGGGAGGAGGAGGAAGAGGAGGAAGAAGAGGAATCCAAAACTACTTTCAGGCAAAGCCTCCACTATGTTTTCTCAACTGACAATGTAGGTCAGTTGAAGAGAGGCAGCTGAAAGGAATATTTTGAAAGAGAAGTAAAGAACTGCCCAAAAGCAGAAATAAAAGGCAGAGAAAATCAGAGAGACAGAAGCTTCTCTCCATCTGGAGAAGGAAGGAAGGAAGGAAGGAGAAATGGAGGGAACAAGGAAGGAAGGAAGGGATGGGCAATTAATTTATAATTATAATATATAATAATATAATATAATATAATATAATATAATATATAATTATATATATAATATAATATAATATAATATAATATAATATACTGTATAATTATAATATAATTAACTCAGTTCTACCCAATAATATACAGTATTGGGTAGAACTGTGTTAATTATATTAATCCGGCCCTCTAAACCCATCCAAATTTCTCATGAGGCCCCATGGCAAAATTAATTGCCCACCCCTGCCCTAACCCAAGCCCTTGGTGTGAGTGACGTCAAGTTGGACACCTTTAAGCCAGTCACATGACCTTCAAGCCACCCCCCGATCACATGATCACCAAGCCACTCCTACCTGGTCACATGGCCGGCAAGCCACACCCAAAAAATAAGGCACGCCCACAGTGTGGTAGTAAAAAATTTTGCAGCCTTTACTGATGTGGATGGATATAAAACAGGTATAGTTTTCCTACCTGTCTTCTTGACCAAAGAATGCGAACCTTGTGGGAAGGGATGATGACTTGCGAAATCAGACTGGTCTTTTTTTTGTTTCAATGTATTGCAAATATGATCCAATTCAATTGGTGGAACCTGTAATTTCACCCCAGTCAGATAGTTGAAGTTGGAAATAAATGAACCAGGATTTATTTCTGAATAAAGGTACATAGCAATCTGGTAAAACAGATTTACAGTTCAAATCCTCTGCAGAAAAGTAACTGAATTAATCTAGCTGTGTGCTTCCATAGGCAGGATGCATTCTTAGCAGCTGCTTAGGCTGATTCATATCTAACAATGATACAATTATCAATCCATCTGAGTAATTTGGAGAAAGCTTAATTGTAGTGGTTCTTTTTTCTCTGTAATCACAAGTCAAAGTCTTAAGGTGCATTTGCTGAGTACTGTATTTACAACGGAGCATTTTCTAATCACTTTCCTCTGCCTTGTGGAAATAGACCCACAAAATGCTCTTGACATTCTTTTGTGTGTGCTTACAGGGTGAAATAAATGCATGTGAAAAAGTGAGAAGAAATGAATGTAAACTGCTTTGACACAGGGAAGTAAGATGTTTTCGGGGTGCTTGTTCAGTTACCATGGTGTGTTCCTGTAGAAGTCAGTTTATGAAATCCTTTGTATCTTATCTCCGTAAACCGCTTCAAGGGTGGGATCCATGGCTTAATGTTGGCAGTCTCTGAGAAATGAACATATCAACGCCTGCCATAAAGGAGAAAGAGCAAACTGAATATTATATGACATGGGAACTATTTTATGGCTGGATGGAGAATAAAAATAGAAGTGATATGGTATTGTTATGTCATGTCATGTCATGTTATACTTATGTTTATATATCTTAAACATACATATGTTATTTTATGTTATGTTGTTATGTTATATTGTTTTTGAATGTGGGGTTTGTATTTTGTTTTTAAAACTGTTTAATAAAAACTATTTTTTTTTAAAAGTGACAAATACATGGAGATCAGTGAAATAAAGAACATATGAGATAGAGATGCGAACAAGATGACGATTATTATCAATATGATTGTTAAGATTATTATAATTAATATAATATTATATTTTCAGTAGAAGATATGTTAAGAGGGAGAAATGAATAGAGTTATAATGCTGATTATTATTATTGTAAGATTAGAGAAATATTATCCATGTAATGAATACTGTAAATCTTTTTTACATTTTTTAAACATACTTCACATAAACATCAGTACATATACCATAATATCTTATCAAGTGTTAACATAGATTACTGTATATACTATTAGCCAATAAACAATAGACAAACATAATAATCTTACATCTATCATTACCAGGTTGCCCATCTTCTCATATCACATCATGTCACTCCCCTCCTTCTATCTCCCTCCCTTTTCTCTCTTTCTTTCCCTTCTTCCTACTTCCTTCTTCCATTTTTCTCCTACTCCACCTAAATTTCTCCTCTTCATCTCACATTTCTCTTTCTCTCCTCCTTCTTTCTAACAGTTCTCTTCTTCTATCTACACTCTTCCTTCTCTTCTCCTCCCTTCTACTTCCTCTTCCTCTCTCTTATTCCTTCCCTGATTATCTCCATTTTTAATGGAGATTTAACCCCTTGTGGTTAACAGATATTTCTCTAACTTTCCTTAACCTACAGTACAATTATTAATCTTAAATCTTTTCTATGTCAATACTTTGATACATATTGATCATTCTGTGCATAAGTGCATGCTGGTGCATAAGTGTACCAGCATGCCTTCCATCCCCTGTCCCAATGTTTCTCTCTTACTAGCATCATGTATACAAACATTGTTACGCACTTGACAAAATAAATAAATAAATAATAAAATATTCTTATACTATTATAATGCTGCATCCTTAACTACATAATTTTGTCACCTGGGTCTAACATCTTTAATTTTTCATTTCCCTCCCATTTTAATCAGTGTAATTTATTTTCTATCCATATACATTTTCCATATCCACCTTTTCTTTAATTACCATTGTCAATCTATTCATCTCTGCACGGTCCAATATTTTCTTAATTACCTCCTCTTCAGAGGGAGCCTTTGCTGGTTTCCAATTTTGTGCAAATACAATTCTAGGTGCTGTAATTATATAATTAAATATGTATTTTCTTGGCTATATTTCTCTGGTAAAATACCCAACAGGAATATCTCAGGTTTCAACTCTATACGTTGTTTCAAAATCTTTTCCATTGACATTTGAATTGAGCTCCATTAGGCTTTAGCTTCAGCACATGTCCACCACATATGATAAAAAGAAGCAGGTCTTTGGTGACATTTCCAACATTTCATAGATTTATCTTTAAACATTTTAGCTATCCTTTCTGGTGACCTATGCCATCTCTGAAACATTTTATACATATTTTCTTTATATGCTGTTGTTACTGCTTTCCCACAGCTGCTGCCATTTGTCCAATTCTATTGTTTTTCTAAAGTTTCTTGCCCAATTTATCTTAGTTTCTTTTACATGTTCCTGTTCTACTTTAATATAAAGTAAATAATTATACAATTTTTAACTAGTCTTTCATCTGTTCATGTGAGTATTTCATCTAATTCCATCTTTTCTTGGTTAACACCTTCTGTTTTAGATTAATTGTTCGAATGGGCAGGAAATTTCTCCTTAGTTCTAAGTTGTGTCTCTCCTTGATTAGTTTCCACCCATTGCTTCTTGTTCTACCCTCAGGTGCTTTGGAGAACAGCTTGACTTCTTTGTGGCAACTCCAGAGATATTGGAACACTGCTACCATGTTTCCCCTAGTCCTTCTTTTCAATAAACTAGACATACCCAGTTCCTACAACCATTCTTCATATATTTTAGCTTCAATCTCCTAATCATCTTTGTTGCTCTTCTCTGCACTCTTTCTAGAGTCTCAACGTCATGGCGACCAAACCTGGTTTATGTGGCTAGTTGATAATCCATGTATGTCGCTCCGAGTCTTCGGAGAGGGCCAGCGTACAAATCTAATAGATAGATAGACAGACAGACAGACAGACAGACAGACAGACAGACAGACAGACAGACAGACAGACGATGATAGATAGATAGATAGAAATAAATAAATAAATAAATAAATAAATAATAAATGCCGAATGACTCAGAAAGCTAGGCAATGTATTGAAAAAGAGGAAACTGTGCTCTGAAAACACAACCATTGAGGATTGAGCAGATGGTTCTTCTTACCCTTGCCCTGTTATTGCATCGTAGATTTCAAAGCGATTAGTTCCAGAACGTTACCATCTAAGGTTGCAGCTCTCGTAATTCCTAACGGAATGACCAAAAATTATGCTGACTATAAATTCTTAAAGCTGTAATATAAATAAATCTGACCAGCAGTAGATTGAGCAGGACCTGAGTCAGGAAGCTAGCCCATGGGTTACGAGGAATCACAACAAAGCTATAGATTTAAATGGGAGGCACCCGGCATTTCTCCTTTGTGTGTGTCTGACCAAGCTACTCTGTTGTCAATTCAAGAAGGTTTCAAAGGAATGATAGTGAGCTACTGAAGCATGAGGATGGGGGAAGAAAAAAACCAACAACCACTGAAGTACAGGATTGTAGAGAGTTATCCGTTGCAAGACTAGATTCCTCTCTTTTTCCCTGGTAGGATTTCCGAGCAGTTATTAGCCACAGGGGTACTCCCTTTCCATTCAAGGCAAAAGATTTTTGCTTCTTTTATAGCTTTGAATGCAAAAAGAAAAAAAGACAGGAATGGCTTTCGTTGCATGTCTATTTTATAAGCATCTCCCCAAGTCCTCTGCATATTCCTAAATGTGCATATTTATTATTATTATTTGATGTGTTCCAGGTCTAGAATTTGGCATTTGAAAAGTAAAATTTATGGCTAACCTGGGGAAAGAGGTATCTGCAGCAAGAGGTTATTGAATGTACGTTAGAGCAAGACAATTCAGGAGTTCCCAGCAGTTCCAGTTTTAACTGTTTATCCAGGCTGGTATACATTGGGCACATGTAGGGGTCAGGTTATTGGGCTTCGGAGTGGCTTGTGCTGCTGAGTTTGACTCCGTGTCACAGCGGTGCTGCATCTTCCTCTGTTGCCTGGTTACCTAATTCCCCAGCTCTGCAGAGCTGCTACAGCAGAGATGCTGTTGCTGATAGGAACCTCTTGTGTGATTCCCCTGTAATGTTTAATTGGAATGGAGATGGATGGTTTGCATTAAAGCAGAGACAGCTTGGACCAGGCAGGACTGAAATGGAGCTGCCGCTTGGCTGAGATTAGGTAGTTTTATAAGCCAAAAAAAAGCCAAAATGAAAGCAAATCCAGAGCCGTGAAAGGAACCGAGAGAGGGGATTTTTAGGTGAAACTGTGGGGTGGCCCTCCATGCAATGCCAAGCCGAGAGCAACCCACCTTTAATCCACCTTTGCTTCTTTAAAAAGGATTAGTTGAAGTCAGTGAAAATATCAGCATGCGTGGTAAGAGAAGGGGGCAAGGGGCAATTAATCATATGTTTGTAAGCTTTACTGAGTCTATAGAGAAGAAGGTGTAGGAAAGGTCATGTTTCTGGATATATTTTACTCCATTTTACCCAGTAAAACAGAATGCAAATAGATTTCTGGCTATTTAAATCTGTGAGCACATATAACATCTATAAGTGGAATATTAGCTCATCAATCCCAGCCACTTTCTCACACGGAGGCTCTCTGGAAGCCAAAAATGAACCTCTGTGCAAGCCAAACATCAGCTGGCTGACACACACATGCACATTGGAGCTGAGCTAGAGCAACAGCTCGTGTGCCAGCAAATATGGCTCTGCATGCCACCCGTGGCACCCTTGCCATAGGTTCACCATCACTGAACTAGAGGATTGTTTTCCCCTTCAAGGAAGGGACAAGATCCAGAGCATTCCTTCCAACCCGCTCCCCTGCTAACTATAGTAGGAGCACCACCTACTGATTTATCAGAATAAGAGCATCTCAGGATATCTGGGTGGCTTTTTGGACAACCTTGTAACTCTTCTGACTTAACTCAAGTTATTGATTGGCCACTTGAACAAACATTATCATCATGACTATTGATTGGCTACTTCAGCTGGCAAGAAATAACCAGCTATAAATATAGTATGTGTTTTCACGAACAATATGACAGGACTAGGTGATGCTCAGTTTGGCCTCTGAAAGCAGAAGAAGCACATCCTTTATTCAATCTTATTTAAGTCTTGATGAGAAATGATGGCATTGCAAACTGAAATTTGCATCCAAATGAAAAGACTTATTCAGTCAATGTAATTACAGGTAAGTTGTTCAAGGTAAGTATGTGTACTGAATCTGTAAACTTATTTTTATTTTATTTATTTATTTATTTATTTATTTATTTATTTTGTGAAGCATGTACAAGATAACAGGTATAGTACCATATAAATAAATATGAACATAGTAAATGAGTAGGAAAAAAATGGAGACAGTAGAATAGGGACGGTAGGCATACTGGTGTGCTTAAGCATGCCCCTTACAGGCCTCTTAGGAATGGGGTGAGGTCAAAAGTAGACAGTCTAAGTTTAAAATCATGTGAGTTTTGGGATGTAACAACAGAGTCAGGTAATGCATTCCAGACATTGAACACTCTGTTACTGAAATCATATTTTTTGCAATTGAGTTTGGAGCAGTTTACCTTGAGTTTGTATCTACTGTAGGCTTGTGTATTATTGTGGTTGAAGCTGAAGTAGTCACTAACAAGTTGTATGTTATAGCAGATAATTTTGTGTGCTATATTTAGGTCGGACCGTAGGCAGCATAGTTCTAGATTGTCCAAGCTCAAAATTGCAAGCCTGGTGGCATAAGGTATTTTATTGCGAGCAGAGAAGCAGAGTACTCTTCTTGTGAAATACCTCTGGACGTGCTCAATTGTGTTAATGTCCAATATACAGTGCAGATTCCAGGCAGACGAGCTGCATTCGAGAATTGATCTAGCAAAGGTTTTGTATGCCCTAGTTTGCAGTACAATATTACCGGAGAAGAAGTTTTACAAGATTACCTTGACAACTTTTAATGCCTTTTTGGCAATGCTGTTTCAGTGAGCTCTGGTGCTTAGATAGTTTGAAATGAGAAATCAAGGTCCTTGACAGAGTGAGGGTCATATCCACCCAGCTTGTATTTGGTGTTCTGATTTATTTGCATTCTGTATTTTTGTATTCTGTAACTATAAGCCTGAGTTTCAAATACAGTGGTACCTCGAGATACGAGTTTAATTCGTTCCGGACCTGGGCTCTTAAGTCGAGCAGCTCTTATCTCGAACGACTTTTCCCCATAGGAATTAATGTAAATAATTTTAATTGGTTCCAGCCCTCAAAAAACTCACAAAGTTAGTCTAAATTATGCAGAAAGACATGTTTTTAATGAAGAAATGTACATGTACATATAAATGAATAATGAAGTTTCTTTCACTTAACTTGTAAACTTTCTTAAACTTTTAAATTTACATATGTTCAACTTCTCTGCCACCCAATCCTGTAGGACAGAGGTCCCCAACCCTTTTTGCACCAGGGACCGGCTTTAAGCGATCAAGAGAGGAATGGGTGAATGAATGGACAGAGGGTGGGAAGGAAGGAAAGAAAGGGGGAAGGGACAGGAACAGAGGAAGGAAGCAAGGAAACTTATGAAAGGGGAGAGTAAGAGAGGAATGAGTGAAGGGAGGGAGGGAGGGAAGAAGGTGGGAAGGAGAAAGAAAAGAAGAAATAGAGGAAGGGAAGGTAAAAGAGAGAAAGAAAAAGAGCAAGAAAGAAAGCTGCAAGCACCCCCCCGAGCCCCCCAGGCCGGCTGCAACCTTTTAAAACACGCGCGCCGCTTCGCAGCTGTCTCCTGAAGCCGAACGCGGAAGTTAGCGTTTGGCTTCAGGAGACAGCTCCTTGGCGCTTGTATCTCGAATTTGGGCTTGTAAGTAGAACAAAAATATCTCTCCCCTCCCAGCTCTTATCTCGAGTTGCTCTTAAGTAGAGCAGCTCTTATGTCGGGGTTCCACTGTACTTGCATTTTCTTTATTTGTCTTACTTATATTTATTTGTAAAATCTGGAGTGTTGTAGATTTTGGAATTTTACAGCGGTGTTTTGAATTACTGTTATGAATATTCTCAAGGTGATGCTTGGGAAAGGAGATTAATACAGCAGCCAGATTTATAAATGAGCATGAATAATGGGGAAATTAGCTATCAATCTTTGTAAAACAAATCAGGTAGATATGCAAGATAAGAAATCTTATTTTGCTGGACACTACACCTAAATTCTTTCATTCCTCTGATTTTCAGATTATGAAAAAACCACTTCCCATGTATTTCCTAACGTTCATTCTTAATTAGAAACTGGAAAATTAGAAATTGGAAAACTTCACCTGCCTAATATTACTATTATTATTTCTATTGTGTTCAGTTCTGGAGACCTCACCTACAAAAAGGTATTGACAAAATTGAACGGGTCCAAAGACGGACTACAAGAATGGTGGAAGGTCTTAAGCATAAAACGTATCAGGAAAGACTTAATGAACTCAATCTGTATAGTCTGGAGGACAGAAGGAAAAGGGGGGACATGATTGAAACATTTAAATATGTTAAAGAGTTAAATAAGGTCCAGGAGGGAAGTGTTTTTAATAGGAAACTGAACACAAGAACAAGGGGACACAATCTAAAGTTAGTTGGGGGAAAGATCAAAAGCAACATGAGAAAATATTATTTTACTGAAAGAGTAGTAGATCCTTGGAACAAACTTCCAGCAGACGTGGTAGATAAATCTACAGTAACTGAATTTAAACATGCCTGGGATAAACATATATCCACCCTAAGATAAAATACAGAAAATAGTATAAGGGCAGACTAGATGGACCATGAGGTCTTTTTCTGCCGTCAGACTTCTATGTTTCTATGTTTCTACTATTACTATTACTATTACTATTTATTAGATTTGTATACCGCCCCTCTCCAAATTACTATCAGGCCCCCTTTTTGAGAAGCGGCAGGACCTATATTGTACTTTTGGAACATGATGGGTCAAGAGCAAATGTGGGTGGCGCCTCCTTCCATGTGCCTTAGGGCTGGGGCTTGGGTAGGAGCATGGGTAGGCTAATACACTGAGCAGCAGAAGGACCCCAAGTCATTTTGGCTTTTAATATCAAGTTAATATACGAGTGAGTGAGGTGTTTCATGATGCCAAACAACTGGCATCCTTGCCTATGTTTTTGCTTGACATCCTGATTTAAACATAAAAGCAAACTGGGGATTCCAGTACAGCAAACTTACGTGTTACATAAATAGATTCCACAGCACATTGTAAGTGACTGCATCTCCCTGCTGTGTTTATATTTGGGAGCAAACATCAGCCAGCCTACATCGCATAATGGGTGAGTTGGCCTAAGATATTGCTGTGGATAAGGGGACAGATAGATCTCTGCCGAGCAGCCCTTTTTCCTTATCAGCACAGCTGCAGCACTCAGTCCATTAGTTATGAGGAAGGATGCATTGCCCAGGTTGCAGACATTCTTCCCAGGCTTTAGCTGCCCTCGCTACCTGGGCTGGCCTCCTCCTCTGGGAACTGTTCTCTGATTGGCCCCAAACCACTCAGCCAGCATGGAGCATCACTTGCCTGTGCCAGGCTTAGCCCTTCTAATGAGCAATGTTTAGCTTCTGCCTCTCCCGGGGAAAACACTAATTATGCATCTATAAATAAAATATGGGCTGTAGCTGCATGTGGCGGGCATGCCAGGCAATTCTTGCGAGGCCAAGGATTGTGTTTCTCCACCCTTCCCACGAGCAGCTCCAGAAGGCTGGTAAGTGGGTTTCGGGAAGAAGACTCCTATGGAACAAGCAGAGAAAGAGTAGAATATAATAATAATAATAATAATAATAATAATAATAATAATAATAATAATGATAATAATGATAATAATGATAATAATGATAATAATGATAATAATGATAATAATGATAATAATGATGATAATAATGATAATAATAATGATAATAATAATATTGATAGTAATGATAGTAATGATAAAAATGATAATAATGATGATAATGATGATAATAATGATAATGATGATGATGATGATGATGACAACAACAACAGAGTTGGAAGGGATATTGGTAGTCTTCTAGCCCAACACACACACACACACAGGCAGGAAACCCTACACTACTTCAGACAGATGGTTATCCAACATCTTCTTAAAAACTTCCAGTATTGGAGCATTCACAACTTCTGGAGGTTGATTAATTGTTCTAACTATAAGGAAATTTCTCCTTAGTTCAAAGTTGCTTCCAGTGAAGGGCTACAAAAATTTTTTACTACCACACTGTGGGCGTGGCTTATGCAGGACACCCTGCATTTTCTTTCAACATCTTTCAGTGCAAATTGGGTGCTCCGGGGTTTTCCCTACCCCACTGTGCCCCCCCCCCAGTCCAGGCAGTAGTAACCCACCTCTGGTTGCTTCTCTCCTTGTTCAGCTTCCACTCATTGCTTCTTGTTCTATCCTCGGGAGCTTTAGAATAATAGATTGACTCCTTCTTCTTTGTGGCAACTGCTGAGATATTGGAACACTCCTATCATGTCTCCCCTGGTCCTTCCTTTCATTAAACTAGCCATGCACAGTTCTTGCAACCGTTCATGTTTTAGCCTCCAGTCCCCTAATCATCTTTTCTGCTCTTCTCTGCACTTTTTCTAGAGTCTCAACATCCTTTTTGCATTGTGGTGACCAAAACTGAATGCAGCATTCCAAGTGTGGCCTTATAAAGTGGTATTAACACTTCACATGATCTTGATTCTATCCCTCTGTTAATCTAGCCTAGAACTGTGTTGGCTTTTTTGGCAGCTGCTAATTCATATCTTCTTACCCCACCCACACCAAATGGGGTGACTACCTTTCTGCCAGCCCCACTTGGCTCCGATATTAGCCCTTCCCTTCCCCAGAAATATTGTGGCCCACTAATTCAGGGGCCAAGATTTAGTTGCCTAGACAGGGCCGATTTCTCAAGGTTAAGAGGAAATAGTTCTCAAGAGCAGCTCTTGCTACTTTAGAGAGTCTGAGCTCTCTCAGAACTCTTCTTTAGGACCTTTTCAGGGCTGAGCATTTCCTTCCAACTATGGAAATAATGAATCTCTCCTTTTTAGGGAAAAGGGTCTGTGCAACTATTACTTTGGTCAGATAACTTGAGTTCTTGGTCCTTCATGGGGATGTAGCTGGTAAGGCTTTTCCTGGCATGGAGAGAAATGGTAAGAGAGAAATACTTGATTCTCGTACAGCAGAGCAATGCTAGTGGGAAAATTAAGGTAAAGTGACAATGCTATTTGTACCATAGCTTTTTGTGCCGCCCGAGATGACAAAAAAAATGGGCACAAAACTAGAGCTACCATATCTGAGCTATAAAAATAGAGATGGACACTAGAGGGCAGCAGAGAAACACAGAAGATGCAAACGCTTTGCTACCATCTAGCAATCTTGGGATTTGCAGTCTTCATTCTGAAATGCCTAGCAAAGGTGCCCTGAAAGGCTGAGGAACAGATACGTTCCTCCCTTTGATGTACATCTTAATCATTCATCCCGACTTCCTGCTTAGCTCTTCTGTTTCTTTTGTTTTTCTCCACCAGCTATCAAATGCCCCTTGACCCGTACACCCCAATGTCCATCTGCCATTGCTGAATTGCTTTGGCTTATTTTTTATCATTTGCCTATTTCCCATCATAAGTGCTGGTAATTAGATCATAATTGTAATATTTGCATATTCATAACAGCTGAAATTAATCACATTTACATAACAGTAATGAAAGGGGCTTCATTAATTCCTGGGTTTTTCAGGAATCTGTGCAGATAAATGGTAGCACTGAGTTCTTCATCACTGGTGACAGGTGGCAGGTGACAGGTTTGGTGTGCAGATGGGAAGCGATAGGTTTCTACCATGTTAAGCTTGTGGAGATGCCCCTTCAATCTGTCATGAAGACAGAAGGGGTACAAGTAACATATTTTTGGAGGACCGTGATTCTGAATCTATTAAGTTTTGTAAATGAATGCAAACATATACAGATAACATTGACTTATTTGAGATTTGTTCCGAGCAAACATAGATCGCTGAACAGTACTCTTAAATATGGAATAATAATAATAATAATTAATATTATTATTATTATTATTTATTGGATTTGTATGATAATGATGATGATGATGATGATAATAATAATAATAATAATAATAATAATAATAATCAACCCTGCTAGCCAGTCTCTCTAAACAAAAGCTACCTTTTGCAATTTTCTTATGCACTACAATTAGGATAACCTTCCCCAGTCATGTCTCTTCAGATATTTTAGGCTTCAGCTTCCCTGGAATAGTTTGCTTTAGGATTTTCCAGATGTAGCAGAGATTTGTGACAGAGATCACAATGTCCGGCATCTTCTTTTGTTAATCTAAACTGTTAAGTTTGAATTGCTGCATTAAAAAAAATGCTTCTTGAGCCTCAAACAAAATTATTGGGCTCCATATGTTGTGACACTGGGTTTTAATCTTGTGATATGATGTAGTGTCAGTGGCATTTCTGCACAATCCCATACCTGTCTTCCTGTATCATTTTATGTTTGTGCCTCCCTTCTGTACAATGTTCACATACATATACTGTATTTATGTGATATATATGGAGAGGTGAGAAATATGAAGCCCAAAGCTGCGTGTGGCCCCTGCTCTTTTTATGAGTCTTAGAATTCACATCCCCTGACTACAATAGCTAAAAATCAGCAGTAGCTATCCACCATTTTGTGGGCAGAAACACAAAAGACACAGTGAAAGCTTTAGAATAGGCTTAGCAATTAAACTAACAACAGTCCACCTCTAACCACAGGGGGGAAACCCAGAAAATTTGACTTACATCATTAGGGTTCCTGGACCCCGAGGAATCAAGGTGTTTCAGAGTAAATGGTTTGCCTTAACCCAGCGCACCAGGACGCCCGCAGCATTTAAAAGCTCAATTATGGGAATTTTCTACACAATCGCTTTATTTTATGAGTCGCAACCATTTGTATTTATGTAGGATACAATCACCCTTTCTTTAAATAGCAGCTTTGCTAAAGGGGGTAGGGAAGCACTTTTTTCTAAGAATTCGAAATGCAGGGATCAAGTTGTTCTAAGAAAAACACAGTTATTCTTTCAAAGAATGCAAGTGTTGTATTTTGGCACAAAATAAATATGTAATGTCTGTAGCACGATTGGAGATCGGCTTCTCTATTCCTTCCATTTGGTTATTCTGTTTTAATTAGTTATTTGTTAGCTATTTAGTCTGCCTTTCATCAAGGAAGTCAATGAAATTTACCTCACTTCATTTTACCTCACAACAAACTTGTGGGGCAGACTGAGGTAAAAAATAGTGATTGGCCCAAATGATTTATTTTATTTATTTATTCATTTGTCCAATACACAAATACATAGGAAGAAAAATAGACATGTAGTAATATATATGAGGGTAAAGTGAACTTAGAGGAGAGGATATATGAAAGAAAGAAAATATATATGATAAGTGAGAGAAAGATTTTCCCCTAAAAGTTAGAATGCTATCCTGTCCACTGTAGAAAAAAAATGTCTATTTGGACACTTTTATTGTTTCAAGTAAATTTCATTCTCTATACTTCTATACCACTTGTCACATGACTATACAAGTAGTCCTCGATTTAACAACCATTCATTTAATAACCTTTCAAAGTTATAATGGCATTGAAAAAAATGACTTATGACTGTTTTTCACACTTATAATGTTGGCGCATCCCTACGATCATGTGATCAAAATTCAGAGACTTGGCAACTGATTCATATTTATGACAGTTGCAGTGTCCTGAGGTCACGTGATCACCTTTTGGGACCGTCTGACGAGTAAAGTCAATGGGGAAGCCAGATTCACTTAACAACTGTGTTACTAACTGAACAACTGCAGTGGTTCACTTAACAACTGTGGCAAGAAAAATGTGGCAAAAACTCACTTAACTGTCTTGCCTAGCAACAGAGATTTGGGGCTCAATTGTAGTTGTAAGTTAAGGACTACGTGTATTGGATTTCCAGAATACAGTATTGTTTGGGTAGGTCATGTTATTTAAAGAAAACATTCCAAATATGGACAGTGTTCATACTTTTTGTAGTAAGCATTGGTTTGATGATCTGGAATTTAATGAATAAATGTTTATAAAACCAATGCTTGCTACAGTTTAGCTTCATAAGAACATAAGAAGAGCCATGCTGAATTGGGCCAAAGGCCATCGAGTCCAGCATTCTGTGTCACATAGTGGTCCACCAAGTATACATGGGGATCTTGAGCAGAAAGAGAAGGCAAAACCCTCCCTTTCCCTTGACAAATGGTACTCAAGGGAATCCTGCCTGCCTCAACCAACATAGAGGCGGCACATGGACATCCGTTTCAATAACCACCGATACACTTGGCATCCATTAATCTGTCTAATCCTGCCTTGAAGATATTCAGGCTGACAGCTGTCATGACCTCTTCTGGAAGTGAATTCCATAAACCAACGACCCTCTGAGTGAAGAAATATTTCCCTTTATTTGTCCCCACTTTCTTACCTATGAGCTTTAGGGAGTGCCCCCTCATCCTAGTATTGTGTGATAGAGAAAATATTTTTTCTCTATCCACCTTTTCTATCCCATGCATGATTTTATACACTTCGATCAAGTCACCCCTTAAACAGTATGTTTCAAGGCTGAAGAGACCAAAACATTGCAACCTGGTTTCATAAGGGATGTGCCCCATTTCCTTGATCAATCTTGTTGCCTTTTTTTGTACCTTTTGCAGCCTCAACACAAGGCTAAATTTTTGAATGATAGCATTTCATAAAATCCCAATATAGTACATTATAATTTAATGTGCTGTGTGGACTAAACTATTGTGTGATTAAGGAAGATAAGTTTGAACTACATGGATTTGTTTTTTAGTCCTAAGAGAATCCACCCAGGCCTCTGTCACCTCATAGATGAGCTAGTTTCAAATGGACAGAATTATTTCACCCACAAGAGTAGTTTGAACAGGTAATATTTGTTTCTACTGCAGTTTGCACCGTGAATCTTCCATTCTTCTTTTTTCATAGTTCATTTCTATATCCAGACATGAGTGCCTGCTCCCTGCCATCAATGGAAGTCTCCCTAGTGTTTTATAAAGTCTTTTCTAAACCTGACCAGATAATCTAAAATGGCTTTCTTCACAAAAATTCTTTTTCTTGATGTAAACTAATGAACTGATAGATTAATGAACAGATTAATTGATTCATGAATAGTTTCTTGAAATGATCAATATACACTAAAGAACTGGCAAAAAATATTGCCCACAAGAAAAAAAGTATTGCCCACAAGATCATATGCTGCAACGTCCTGCCTGTCGGCGACTTCTTCAGCTTCAACCACAACAACACAAGAGCACACAACAGATTTAAACTTAATATTAACCGCTCCAAACTTGACTGTAAAAAATATGACTTCAGTAACCGAGTTGTCGAAGCGTGGAACTAATTACCGGACTCCATAGTGTCCTATTGCTCTCCTGTATCTCCTATACCTTTCTTCTATTCCTATATCTCTTCTTCTGTTCTTTCATTGATATGTTCTATTCCTATACCTTCTTTTCTATTATTTCTTAGATATATTTTACTATGAGTATCTCCTCTATAAACTTCATCATGTATTTTACTATGTGTATATAGATATATACCCACTAAAACCCTCATTGTGTATTCTGTATTGGACAAAATAAATAAATAAATAAAATAAAATAAAATAAATAAAACAACTCGTGATATTCAGAAATGTTTCCTGGAAGAAATTCGAATGTTACGTTTTCTATGCCAGTTTTGACTTCTCAGGCAGGATCATATTCACATAAAACGGACTATGTAATGACTCTTGTACAGGATACACCTTAAACACCTTTGCTAGTGAAATGCTAGACTGAAAGAAGTGTATTCCTATAGGTCAGGCCAATTACATCCACTGAGACAAATATTGTTCCTTGACACCTGAACCAAAAGACTGACCAAGCAGGAGGAGGAGGAGGCATTTGCTCTGAACTCTCAGAACCTTTTTCATCCTTGCCTTAATGGGAATGCAACAGTGAGAATTAGCTCCAAGAAGGGAAAAAAAGAAAGCAGAATGCTTCCTTAGTGTTAGGAAAATAAAATGCAATGGGGAATAGAAAGCCCAGTGATTCCTTACTCTTTCGTGCGGTGGTAGATGGTTGCCTTCCTAATAAGAGCTACTGCTTGTGCTCCCTAGGACAAAGCTAAAAGTAGCACTGCCTAAGAACAAGTGGTAGCAGTTTGGCTGCTGTGGGCTATTATGGGAGACAGATGGCCTCCTACTGCCTACATGCTTGTTCCTACCAGCATCTGCTGGCGCCATTGTCCTGATGCTTCCTCTCATCTCCAAAAGCTGCAGAAGACCTCACTCCAAGGACAATGAAAATAAATATTTCAATATGTGCTGTGCTATCTGATCCCAAAGTTTGTGTGTAACAGTGCCCTTAAAATAAAGAAGAGTAAAAAAATGAATGAAGGCAAATATACATGTCCTAGGACAGTGATGGCAAAACTTTTTTCCCTGTGCCGAAAGAGTGCCGAAAGTGTGCGCGTACGCTATCGCGCATGTGCGCATGCCCACACCCGTAATTCAATGCCTGGGGAGGGTGAAAACTGCTTCCCCTGCACCTCAGAGGCACTCTGGGGGCTGAACATGGCCTATTTCTCAACTTCTGGTGGGCCCAGTAGGCTCATGGTTCACCCTCCCCAGGCTCCAAAGCTTCCCTGGAGCTGGGGGAGGGTAAAAATGCCCTCCCCATCCCCCCAGAGGCTTTCTGGGAGCCAAAAATGCCCTCGCAGAGCCTCTGTGTGAGCCGAAAATCAGCTCTCTGGCATACACATGTACATTGGAGCTGAGCTAGGGCAACAGCTCGTGTGCCAGCAGATATGGCTTTGCGTGTCACCTGTGGCACCCATGCCATGGTTCACCACTACTGTTCTAGGATAAGGTTGCAGGATCCAATCTGGATCAATCACTGAGACCACCAGAGGTTTAATCTTCCAAGCTTTCGGACACATGCTGGAGCCCATCTTTAGGGAACTAACTTCTCTCTGAAGTTGAGAACTTTTCTGAAGCAGAGTGTGACGCTGAAGATCAGTTCCCTGAAGATAGGCTCCAACATGAGTCCAAAAGCTCAGAAACCATGGGTTGGCAAAATGCCTGGAATCCGTCCGCAGGAAGAATGCCAAAACTGATAACAAGAGCCGAGCAGAATTTTTCAAAACATGAAGGTGCATGAATGAACAAACGTTGTTTTCTGCAAAGGTTTTTTGCTGTCATAGTCATCCCTTAAAAAGGCTAGGCTAAATTAGCCCCAAGCCTTACTCACGAGGAGACCTCCTCCTGCAGAACCATTCCCGCTTCTTGGCAGCTCTGTGTGCCCATGCATTAAGAAGAGGCTCCTCCTCTTCTTCATCATCACTGATGGGAGATATTGGAGGTTCTGAAAGCCCTGGCTGAATCGCTGCCTCTGGCACCGAGTCCTGTCCAACCTCTTCACTGTCTGACTCAGGTGCCAGCTGCACAGGCACATCAGCACATCGGTCTCTTCTTGGACGGGATCCACTACCAGCCACATGGCCTGCTGGCAGGCCATAACATATACACATGAATATAGAGAAACAATTATATAAAAAATAAATACATAGGTATATTAATCGCTGTCTTTCTTGAATACATATTGGAAAGAGGAGGCTTGAGACTTCCAAAGGTTGATACTGTATGGAACAAAACTGTGACTGAATCTGGATGTTCTGCTTCGGATGCCAAGGAGCCTCCGCCCAGATTGTAACAAGAAAAACAGTTTGTGAAGAGCACGTGTAGTGTCGCAGACAATACTGTGGGCCCTGTTTTGCTGTGTCCTGGATAAATGGAAGTGAACTGTCAATAATTTTCTCTGCCCTCCTCACCATTCTTCCTGTCCAAAGCAGAAATACCGTGGTACCTCTACCTAAGAATGCCTCTACTTACGAACTTTTCTAGATAAGAAATGGGTGTTCAAGATTTTTTTGCCTCTTCTCAAAAATCATTTTCCACTTACAAACCCGAGCCTCCAAAATTGTAACTGGAAAAGGCGGGGAGAAGCCTCCGTGGGGTCTCTCTAGGAATCTCCTGGGAGGAAACAGGGCCTCCACCCTCTCTGTGGTTTCCTCAATCGCACACATTATTTGCTTTTACATTGATTCCTATGGGAAAAATTGCTTCTTCTTACAAACTTTTCTACTTATGAACCTGCTCATGGAACGAATTAATTTCTTAAGTAGAGGTACCATACTGTAATGCAATATGACAGGATGCTCTTGATCATCCCTCTACAGAAAGTGGTAAGGACAGCAGAAGGAAGATGTACTACAGTAGTCCCTCGCTCTATCGCGCTTCACCTGCCGCGGCTTCACTTCATCGCGGGTTTTGAAGTCAGCTTCATTTGAATGATTTTACCACACAAACAAGCGCTAGAATCCCCCAGCGGGACTCCCAAATGATGAGCGGGGCGGGGACTGAGCTCCGGCGGAGGCCCGTCCCCTCGTTCAATCCCCCTCGCCAGTGCCGAAAGGAAAAAAAAGAAAGGAACGCGACGCGGCGGGGATTTCCAGACTGGGCTCGAGGGCGGAAGAGGAAGTGCTCGAGGGCGGAAGAGAGAGAGAGAAAAAAAGAAACAGCCGGGGCAGCTCACCAGGGACTTTACAGCCGGGGCAAGGCAAAAAACACAACATTTGGCCGAACTGCTGCAAAGAACAGAGTAAGTAGTAGTGGGGGTGAAAGGTTAGCCGGCCGTTGCTCGCCTCCAGGCATCCGGAGCTGGTGGGAAGGAGGATAAATTCCCCATCGCGGATTTCACCTATCGTGGCAAGGTCTGGAACGTAACTCCCGCGATAGGTGAGGGATTACTGTATTCTCATGCGATACAGAGAACGGTGTCTCACTGTTGATGGAAAGTGTAATAGTGTAATAGTTCTGAGGATTTTTTCTAAGAATTCTGGATCATGTGATTAGGAAATCACGATGCACCAAGCTTTTATTTATTAGTTTGCAAGTCCAATGGGAGAGAAGGTGCAGGTTTGGTGGTGGGGGAACTAGGCTTAAAGAACAATATCTTGCAGATATTTTTAATGGGTCTGTCTTCTTTTGCTATGCCCAGCCTGTAATCCAAGATAATCTTTTAAAATGTTTGGGACCCTATCAAAACGAAATGGTAGGGGAATGCAGTATAGGGCTTCCAAAATTTTTACTGCCACACTGTGGCCGTGGCTTATGCAGGACGCCCTACATTTTCTTTTAACATCTTTCAGTGCAAATTGGGTGCTCTTGGGTGGAGCTCCATTTTCACTACCCCACTGTGTTCTCCCCCATCCGGGCAGTAGGCCATCCCTGAGGCAATGCCTTTCAAATGTTCTGACAGATGTTTAGCATATTACCAGACATATCTGTGTTCCTATCACCATCCAGATGTTACTCAACCACGATCCAGATGTTGTTCAACCACAAATTCAAGTAATACTAATCAGCAAAGCTATTTGGAAGAAATGCTGGAAGTTATGGTTCCACATCATGTGGAAAATCACTACTACAGAGAAACAATTATATAGGCAGGGGTGGGCAGCAGGCAGGACAGGGTGGAACATAGTTCCACCAGTGAAAATGTATTTATTTATTTATTGGATTTGTAAGCCGCCCCTCTCCGAGGACTTGGGGTGACTCACAACATAAATGAAGCAGTGTCTCCAGCTCCAGCTGACCATCCCCCCTCCCATCCTCCTCCGTGGAAAGCGGCAAGGAGACCAGCACCAGCAGGAGTTAAAGGGGGCCCATCTCCTCAACAGCTGATTGGCACCCGTTCGCCTAGCTACCCAACCTGAGGCAAGGAGTGACCCAGGAAGGGAAACGCGAAGTAAATTGTCACCCAGAGAGCAACATTGATGAGGTTGTAAGTCAAGGACATAACAGTCCACTTGAACGATGGTGATAGTTCAAGCCACTCCCACCTGGTCACATGGCTGGCAAGCCACTCCCACCCAGTCACAAGACCATCAAGCCACACCCACAAAATAAGCCACACCCACAGTGTGGCAGTAAAAATTTTGGCTGCCCATTACTGTATATAAGTATTGTATGAGGCTCCTCTTGATCACAATATACACCCAGGCTTTGCAAACCGACACCTGGTGTTTTTAGCTGTACTCCAGTTAGTAGCTTATTCAGGCCAGAGCTTTGGAGTTAGAAGGCCATGGCCCTTCACAGCAGCACGGCCCCTAAACGCAGCAAGGCAGGCTTATCACATTTTGCAGTAAGTGGAGCAATTCGCATTGCCATGTAAAGAATCCCCAGTCCAGTAAGAGTATTATGCTCAGGTAGGCCCCAGAAGACTATTAAATTCAGAATCTAAAATTACCTAAGTGCTGCACTGTACTCAGGCTGAGCTTCCAAGGTCGTGCAGGGAATAATAGTAGACCTTCTAGAGCCAATAGAGTCTTTCAAGATCTTAATGAGTCAGCACAAACGCAAAGCAAAGTGAGAATATCTAATATTCATGTCCTTCCCCCCCCCCCCACTCACTGGGGGGATGTGAGCGTGTGAGAGATTGTATTCAGCAATAGGACTTACGACAGCTGGCCAGAATTCATTCAGGTTGGAATTCATTCAGGTTGGATCTTTGGGGGAATGATAGAGGTCACTAGAGGAAGGCATCCAGGTGCATTTATTACCTACCAGTGTTGGTTAGTAAATTCTACGGTGGGGTGAAGCGTGATGCAAAGTAAATATCATTGCTATGCCTCCAAATAACCCCCAACATTTTTCCTCACCCCTAACCCCCAACCCCTAACTCCCAACATTTCCCCCCTAGACAGTTGACCTCTCCAGGTTCCTAATAGGTCAGTAAGGGGTGTGTATAAGTGCACTAATGTGCCTTCCGACCCCTGTCCTATTGTCTCTCCTATACTTCCTATATCTTTTCCCTATCTCATATACAGTAATCCCTCGCTACTTCGCAGTTCATCTTTCGCGGATTTGCTACTTCACGGGTTTTCAAAGGGGGCTTAAATCCATTAAATCCATTTAAAATTTTAAATCCATTAAAAATTCATAGAATTCTTCTACAGTACTACTGTACTCTATTAAAGAAACTGGTAGGATATCACATGTAGTTCCAGCTGAGAAACATTATAGAATGATTGTTTAATGCTAAGACTGGGTTTTAAAAGTCCAAATACTCGTTAAATACATTAAAAATATCTTTCCTCTACTTCATGGAAATTTGTTTTTCATGGGTGGTCTTGGAACCGAGTCTACGGAGAGGGGCAGCATACAAATCTAATAAATAATAATAATAATTCCCCATGAAAAACGAGGGATCACTGTATATCTCATATATCTTTTCTATACCTATATCTTTTCTTCTATTCTCTCATTGATATATATTTTTCCTATATTCTCTCCTCTTTCTTTCTCTATTATATTTTACTTGAAGGTATCGTCTATTACCTTCATTGTGTATTATTGTGTATTGGACAAAATAAATAAATAAATAAATAAATAAATAAAAGTCACTTAATATGCCATTATTATTGTTGTTGTTGTTATTACTATTACTATTATTATTTATTATTATTATTATTATTATCATTATTATCATTATGATTATTATGATTATCATCATCATCATCATCATCATTAAGACCTCATGGTCCATCTAGTCTGCCCTAAGATAAAATACAGGAAATAGTATAAGGGCAGACTAGATGGACCGTGAGATCTTTTTCTGCCGTCAATCTTCTATGTTTCTATTACTCATTCTCAAAGAGCTCTGATTTGTGCTGAACTAATACATCAGAATGCCTGTCCTGAATTTAGGAGACATCAAATCTGGAAATTGTTAATTTGGCACTAGAGTCTGGCCATAATCAGGACGACAGGCCAAGTCATGATGGCAAATATATCAGCTGCCTGTCCTTTTGTGCTTCATTGCTGCTATCCTTATTAAGCTGTAGATTCCTTAATGCTGCTGACTTGGGTAAGTAAGTGACAGTCATTTTTCTCTGTCTCTTCTCTCTCTCTCTCTCTCTCTCTCCCTCTCCGCATTTCAGAGCACAGTGTCATAATAATGAGGAGAAAATGTTCCATAGTGCATTCCCTATGCAGATCATCTAACCCAGGGACATGGACTGGCACAGGACTGAGAAAAGATTAGCAACTCAGTGCCATCCAGGATGCCTCCCTTCCTTTAGTGATTTTCAACAATGGTGGCAGAAGGAGCACCACCTGCTGTGTTGTTTGTTGCTAATAATTTGATTGTTCAAATGACTTCCAGGACTGGGTAATCATTGTGTTTGTTTCAGGAATTGACTACTAGCCAGGGTTTGTCAGACTCTTTACAGATCTTGGCATAGGCTGGATGAATTCCAGAAACCAGGAAATTCCTGAAATAGTTGCAGCAGGGGAAGTGTTTTGAAAGAAATAAACTATTTATCCCCCAACTGCCCAGTAGTAAATGGGCTAAAACTCCCTGCTTCCATCTCTCCTGCAGTCTATCAATTGCCTCAGTGTGTGCTAAGCCTGCCCTCTTCAGTTTAGTAAAGGAAGTGCAGGCCATCTTCTCACAGACATCTCAGTCTAAAACAGTGCTTCTCAATAATTTTCTGTTACGCTCTGCCCCCACCCCACCCCCAGGAAGAAGTAAACATTTCACACACCCCTCAACTCTCCAATCTGGGTCCCAATGGAATATTTATTATTTCACTTATTATAAGCCACAAGCAAACTATATATACATTCTCTACATCAATGACCCCTGTGACCATATCGAAAGCAACTGTGTTCTTTTTGCCGACGATGTGAAACTTTTCAACACCACTGACAACACACTCACTCTCCAAAAAGTCCTGGACTTTGTCTCAGACTGGTCTAACACCTGGCAACTTCAAATATCAACCAACAAATGCTCGACCCTCCACATCGGCAAAAAGAATCCAAACCACACTTACGAACTGAATAAACAATCTCTCACTGCCAACCCACACTCAGTAAAAGACCTTGGAATACTAATATCGAATGACCTAAGTGCTAAAGCCCACTGCAACAATATCGCCAAAAAAGCTTGTAGAGTTGTTAACCTGATCCTACGCAGCTTCTGCTCAGGCAATCTCACACTACTCACAAGAGCCTACAAAACTTTTGCCAGACCCATCTTAGACTACTGCTAATCTGTCTGGAAACCATACCACATCCCAGACATCAACACCCTTGAAAATGTCCAAAGATATTTCACCAGAAGAGCCCTTCACTCCTCCACTCGAAACAGAATATCCTACGAAAATAGACTAACAATCCTGGGCCTAGAAAGCCTAGAACTACGGTGCCTAAAACATGATTTGAGTATTGCCCACAAGATCATATGCTGCAACGTCCTACCGGTCAATGACTACTTCAGCTTCAACCGCAACAACACAAGAGCATGCAACAGATTCAAACTTAATACGAACCGCTCCAAACTTGACTGTAAAAAATATGATTTCAACAATCGAATTATCGAAGCGTGGAACTCATTACTGGACTCAATTGCGTCAACCCCTAACCCCCAACACTTCTCCCTTAGACTCTCCACGATTGACCTCTCCAGGTTCCTAAGAGGCCAGTAAGGGGCGTACATAAGTGCACTGGTGTGCCTTTCGTCCCCTGTCCAATTGTCCTTCCTTTCTCTCATTTATCATATATATTATCTTTCTTTCATGTATCCTCTCCTCTAAGTTCACTTTTACCCTTATATATATTACTACATGTCTATTTTTCTTCCTATGTATTTGTGTATTGGACAAATGAATGAATGAATGAGTGAGTGAGTGAGTGAGTAAACAAACAAACAAACAAACAAATAAATAAATAAATATGGGCTGGGGACGGCTGCTCTACCCACTTACCTGGGAGTAAATCACACTAAACTCAATGGACCCTGTTTTCGGTTAGACAGGCATGGGCTACCATGGTTAGGGCCCTCTTTTGACATGGGGCTAGACCAGCTTAATGAAGCCGATGCTTTGGAGTCACCGGCCTGGCCCATAAGCGCTGCCTCTGCCAGGCACTCACAGCAAATGGTGTGGAAGAATTTTTAGGGTGCTGTTTGAAGCTTTCGTTCAGCTGAAGAGGATGCTTCTCCTTGTCCAGCAGCAGGTTCGCCATGTTTGAGAGTGAAAAGATATTGGGTTTTTTTTTTTACTGGTAGCACTTGGAGCCATTGGTCTAGATTCTAGAAGAATGTTATTGCCAGAAAGGTCCTTGATTGGTGGCCTGAGTTGAAGATGCTGTTTTAAGGCTTCACCTCTTTCTGTACTGAATTCACATGCAGTGTCCATAAACATTACATGTATCCTCATCATACCCACTCTGCTATAAACAGCATCTTTGAGATTAAAAAAAAAAGGCAAACTTTGTTCTGATGGGGAAATATTGCTACCCCCCCCCCCCCGAATTTTCTATTCCTCAGAATATATGGTGTATAATTTTAGGTTATGATCTGCAGGAAAGATATCTATAGTAATCCCATTATATATTTAAATTGATCTATACTAGTCTCCCTTCATTTTCAATTCAGCAAAAATATGTTACACATACAGAATATAATTTGTCGGTTATGACAAAAAAATTAACCACCCTGGATATGGCTCTGGGTTGGGCCGAGAGGCAAAAGGAAGCATTAAGCCCCTCCCATATTTGGATATGCCAGGGTGATTCGACAGAAAAAAACATATAACACTTCCCTGGTGCAAAGCTGAAAGGATGAGAGTCTGTGGCCTAGAGATTAATTCTCTGCCTTACAAGGCAGAGGCTGCAAGTTGAAATCCCAGTTAGGGTATGGCTAGCTGATGAGAAGAAACCACCTCAAAATAGTTCTATCATCTATCTATCTATCTATCTATCTATCTATCTATCTATCTATCTATCTATCCATCCATCCATCCACCCACCCACCCACCCACCCACCCACCCACCCACCCACCCACCCACCCACCCACCCACCCATCTATCTATCTATCTATCTATCTATCTATCTATCTATCTATCTATCTATCTATAGAAACATAGAAACATAGAAACATAGAAGACTGATGGCAGAAAAAGACCTCATGGTCCATCTAGTCTGCCCTTATACTATTTCCTGTATTTTATCTTACAATGGATATATGTTTATCCCAGGCATGTTTAAATTCAGTTACTGTGGATTTACCAACCACGTCTCCTGGAAGTTTGTTCCAAGGATCTACTACTCTTTCAGTGAAATAATATTTTTCTCACATTGCTTTTGATCTTTCCCCCAACTAACTTCAGATTGTGTCCCCTTGTTCTTGTGTTCACTTTCCTATTAAAAACACTTCCCTCCTGAACCTTATTTAACCCTTTAACATATTTAAATGTTTCGATCATGTCCCCCCTTTTCCTTTTGTCCTCCAGACTATACAGATTGAGTTCATTAAGTATCTCCTGATACGTTTTATGCTTAAGACCTTCCACCATTCGTGTAGCCCGTCTTTGGACCCGTTCAATTTTGTCAATATCTTTTTGTAGGTGAGGTCTCCAGAACTGAACACAGTATTCCAACACGCCCCGAGTCTTCGGAGAGGGACGGCATACAAATCTAAGTAATAAAATAAATAATAAATAAATAAATAAATGTGGTCTCACCAGCGCTCTATATAAGAGGATCACAATCTCTCTCTTCCTGCTTGTTATACCTCTAGCTATGCAGCCAAGCATCCTACTTGCTTTTCCTACTGCCCGACCACACAGCCCGATCACCCATTTTGAGACTGTCAGAAACCACTATCCCTAAATCCTTCTCTTCTGAAGTTTTTGCTAACACAGAACTGCCAATGCAATACTCAGATTGAGGATTCCTTTTCCCCAAGTGCATTATTTTACATTTGGAAACATTAAACTGCAGTTTCCATTGCTTTGATCATTTATCTAGTAAAGCTAAATCATTTACCATATTACAGTCCCCTCCAGGAATATCAACCCTATTGCACACTTTAGAGTCATCGGCAAATAGGCAAACCTTCCCTACATCTTCCCCTATGTCACTCACAAACATATTAAAAAGAATAGGACCCAGAACAGACCCTTGTGGCACACCGCTTGTAACCTGTCTCTGCTCAGAATACTCGCCATTAACAATAACTCTCTGATGTCTACGCTTCAGCCAGCTTGAAATCCACTGAACTATCCAGGGATTAAGTCCAATCTTCACTAATTTATCTATCAGCTCTTTATGTGGAACCGTATCAAAGGCTTTGCTGAAGTCCAGATAGGCAATATCCACGGCACCACCTTGATCCAACACCTTTGTGACATAGTCAAAGAAATCAATGAGATTAGTCTGACATGATTTGCCTTCAGTAAAGCCATGCTGATTTGGGTCCAATAAGTTATTGTTTGATAGATAGATCTATCTATCTATCTATCTATCTTTATGCTGTGTGTTATATATCTGGGAAATATAAAAGAAAAAAAATCTAAGGAAAAATCTACAGCAAACATTTCCTTCCACTCACAGAGTCCTCCAGTCTTCCTGAACCTCAGTCATGTCGAATTGAAATCACCACCATACCTAACCAATGTGGTCATAGTGCATTGGTTGAAGATGATGAGAAAAGTAATTTATTTGGAGGGGGAAATCCAGCTTGTGGAACAAGTTTTTGAATCACAGTTTCTCTCACATCCGTGCTACAGAGCTTTGGTTTCCTAACCTTCCATTCAGATAAAGCTGCTGAAGAGCACTCTTTCCATTTTCATCAAAAGGCTTTGCTACATCGATGCTTATCTCTACACCAGAGAACCATCTTCTATAGGATCCTGACACTGAAGAAAAAGTTCAGTCATATCTGTGTAGCTCCAAGATCTTGGAAGTCAGCTTCGAATTTCCCTTTTAAGTGGTATTGTTGCAGATTAAGGCTGATAAGTTATTTCATGACACTAATGCCGTTAAATCGGTGGCAACTATTATGAAATAAAAAAAGAGTGAGAGGTCAGGATGACACTACGACTGATGGGATGCTAACTCACTCCCATCACTTTATCAATCATTTCATGGCAGTCTGTCTCTCTTTTTTATTTCGCTTTTTTTTTAGAAGTTACATTTAGTGATGGATGTTTCCAACACTTTCCTTTGACATATGGCTTATGTATTGCACTGAGATACAGTTGTTTTAATTATGTTTTGCTGAATAATTCTCAATTGACAGGGTTTAACGTATTTGACAGAACATTATGCCAAAACCAGACAAGCCAATCTGTGTAACACACATTAAAAAGGGCCCGTGGTCATGATGCCATTTTGACTTTTTTGACCCCTTCAGATGATCCTATTGTTATATCTCAATTCCCATGTGTCCCTAGCCGTTTGAAATGCACTGGACAATGGTGAATTAATGTTATAATGTACTGGATCGGTAAGTCTAGCTATTCTGGGGATGATTGTACACTGTTGAAATACCATCTGAAGCCTGGATTGAAGTCATTGTAGCCCATATCAGCAGCAACATTTTTAGGATGGGAAGAATATTTTTATTTTATTTTTATTTTATTTATTTGTTTTGTCAAGTACGTATTGGTGATATACAAAGATATAATGATATTTATATACATGATACTAGTAAAAGGGATACATTAGGACAGGGGATGGACAGCACTCTGGTGCACTTATGCATGTCCTTTACTGACCTCTTAGGAATCGGGAGAGGTCAACAGAGGATAGTCTAAGGGTAAAGTTTTGGAGGTTAGTTGATGATACTACAGAGTCTGGTAGTGAGTTCCATGCATCAACTACTCAGTTACTAAAGTCATATTTCCTGCAGTCGAGTTTAGAGCGGCTTAGTTTAGGTTTGTATCTGTTGTGTGCTCGTGTGTTGTTATGGTTGAGGTTGAAGTAGTCATTGACAGGAAGGACATTGTCGCAAATGATTTTATGGGCTATGCTTAAAGTCATGTTTAAGGTGACGTAATCCTAAACTTTTTAAAACTAGGATTGTAAGTCTAGTTGTGTAGGATATTCTGATGCCAGTGGAGGAATGGAGGGCTCTTCTAGTAAAGTATCTCTAGATATTTTCTAGAGTGTTTATGTCCGAAATGTGGTGTGGGTTCCACACAGATGAGCTGTATTCAAGGATTGGTCTGGCAAAAGTTTTGTATGCTCTGGTTAGTAGTGTGAGATTACCGGAGCAGAAGCTATGTAGGATTAGGTTAAGAACTCTTGAACCCTTTTTGGCGATGTTGTTGCAGTGGTCTTTGGCACTTAGGTCATTTGATATGAGTATTCCAAGGTCTGTTGTCTGTAAGGTCTTGTTTATTCAGCTTGTATTTAGCGTTCTGATTCTTTTTCCCAATGTGTAGGAAAGAGCATTTTTGGGTTGAGATTTTGAGTTATCACTCAAAAGATTGTCATTTGATAACCTGGAGATCTCATGGATTTTCCTCCCTTCTCTTGGAAGAGGGGAGGAAGAAGCCCAACATCATTTATCTGAACTCATAGATATAAATGTTTGCAATTAATAGATACAAGCATGCAGGAGGACTGTATATACTGCTCAAAAAATAAAGGGAATGCTCTAATAACACATTTTAGATCTGAATGAATGAAATATTCTCATTGAATATTCTGTACAAAATTGAATGTGCACAGCAGCATGTGAAATTGATTGTCAATCAGTGTTGCTTCCTAAGTAGACAATTTGATTTCACCAAAGTTTGATTTACTTGGGGTTATATTGTGTTGTTTAAGGGTTCCATTTATTTTTTTGAGCAGTTTATTTAGACCAGTGATTTTCAACCTTTTTTGAGCTGTGGCACATTTTTTACATATACAAAATCATGGGGCACATTGAGCAGTGGGGGGGGGGGAGTCTAAAAAAAGTTTGGACAAAAATATTCTCTCTCTCTCTTCCTCCCTTTTGCTCTATTTCTCTCCCTCTTTCTCTCTCTTCCTTCCTTCCTCTCTCTCCATCCCTCTTTCTTTCTCTCTTCCTTCCTTCCTCTCTTTTTTGCTCTCTTTCTCTCTCCCTCCTTCCCTCCCTCTCTTTCTCTCTCTTGCTTTCTTTCTCTCTCTTTCTCTCTTGCTTTCTTTCTCCTCTCTCTCTCTTGCTTTCTTTCTCTCTCTCTCTCTTGCTTTCTTTCGCTCTCTCTCCTTCTCTCTCTTGCTGAGTTTCACAGCACACCTGACCATGCCTCGCAGCACACTGGTTGAAAAACACTGATTTAGACCACTATGTAAGTCTAAGGAGGAAGGGAAAGAGGTTTTCCCTCGGGATTTCCACTACTTTCAAGAGCAAGTCATGTGTTGATTGTGAGTTTTCTAAAAATTTATTACTTTGCTCATCCTCTGGAGACATCCACAACTGATTTCATAAAGCTGCTACATCCCGTGATCAATCTCTATTCCTACTTTTGAGTGATAGCCTGACTTTTCTTGCCTTCTAATGCACTACACATACTTTCTGAATCACCTGTAAATCCCACGAGCAGTCGCTGAATGAAGATGTTGATCTGTGTCGTTTCCTAAGTGACTGAGCGAGACAGAGTGTTCTGCTACTGACAGTCTCATTCATTACTTGTTGTTACCTAATGGTGGTTAATATGGCTGTGCCTATTTAAATATGATTAGGAAAAACTGACCTCATGCAAGCACATCACTTCTCTGCTATTCAATAGAGCATGGGGTATCTTTTTTCAAGGCTTCCATGAGAGCCTGAATAAATATGCTGCTGCTTTAAGTATCAATTACATAGTTTTGAATGACTTGATTCATTAAAGCCTGAAAAAGTTCAGTATGCTTTCAAGAACAGCTGAGAGGTGCAGTGCTTCCATGAAGTCCAAAACGCTCCTGAATAAATGTTGAAGGGTGCTCAGTTAACAATGGAGCCAAAATGGTTAATTATTAACAATTAACAAAGCCAAAATTTCAAGTTGCGTTTAAACAGCAAAGTAATGCATGCAGAATTCAAGGTGATTCGTGTAGATTATGCTCAAAGGCATAAACCAATGGTTCTTAATGGTCATGCATATAAACCAGGGGTGGGCTGCTGCCCGGCAGGAGGGGGGATGCAATGGGCTAGCAAAAATGGAGCTCCACCCCAGAGCACCCAATTTGCACCAAAAGTTGTTGAAAGAAAATGCAGGGCGTCCTCTTTGGGCAGCCTCTGCGTTCTTTCTAAAAGCATTTAAAAACCCTAAAACTGGCGAGTTTTCGGAGAGGGGCGGCATATAAATCCAATAAATTGAATTGAATTGAATTTAGTTGTTGTGAAGTGTGTTTCCCACGGCCAAATTATCTAAGTCCCCCTGCCTCTTTGCCTTCTGAAGTGCAGACCCTCCCTCTAAATCAGTGGTATTCAACCTGGGGGTTGGGACCCCTTTGGGGATCAAATGACCGTTTCACAGGGATCACCTAAGACCATGGCAAAAGACAAATTTTCCATGGTGTCAGGAACTAAAACTTCTATTCTGGTGCCTTGGAACATATTTTTACAATCCGACCAATCAGACGTTTACAGTGGGTGTGTCCCTCTGACCTTGCTGCCAATCACCTAAAAGCTCTGTTGGGAGAACTGGTGCTAGACATATGGTTGGGGGTCAACACAACATAAGGAACTGTATTAAGGGGTCACGGCATTAGAAAGGTTGAGAACCAGTGCTAAATGTCTATGGAAATTCTCAGTCATCCAGGTCATGGTTGTCCCAAAGGTGCTTTTTTCAAAAGGCAACTGGACTTTCTGTATTTTTCTTTGGAGACATTTCACTTCTTCAGTTCCCACAGCGTCTTGGATGAGAAGCAAAACATCTTCAAAGGGGGAAAAAAACAAACAAAGTCCAGTGCCTCCTGAAAAAGCATCTTGGGATAGCCCCACCCTTGTGGGAATGCAGACAACCCAGAGATGAAATGCTACCAGTTCGATTCATCCCAGTTCGGGCATACTGGTAGCTGTGGTAATGGTGGTTTGAAGAACTGGTAGCGGTGGCAGCGTGAGGCTTTGCCCACATGCCCAGACTTCACCATTAAAATTTTTAAGCCTCTGTGCATGCACAAAGCGTTCTGCACAAACAGAGGATGAAAAGGAGTGTACTATTATTTCACTGAAAGAGTAGTAGATCCTTGGAACAAACTTCCAGCAGACGTGGTTGTTAAATCCACAGTAACTGAATTTAAACATGCCTGGGATAAACATATATCCATTGTAAGATAAAATACAGGAAATAGTATAAGGGCAGACTAGATGGACCGTGAGGTCTTTTTCTGCCGTCAGTCTTCTATGTTTCTATGTTTCTATGTTACTTCCAAGTGGGCAATGTAAGTAGGGAAATAGTAGGGAATGTAAGTAGATTTCACCGCTGCCCACGACTCATCAGATTGGTTGTTACACTGTACCCTATTTGTTATAGTGAGTGTCCGGTTTTAAGGAGAACATGCTTAACTGTCGATGTTTCTACTGAGTTCAGAGAGTCCAACACTATGTTCTTTCTACACATTGAGTAGAACACAATCAGGTGAGGAGTTCTATTCCATGCTTATTCTTCAGGTTTGCCTAGTCCACGTTTTACAACATTGTAGAAACTGATGTTTTTCTGCAGTAGTTTAAAACCTTGTTCTTGCTATTTTTAACTATAATATTTTTGTAACAGGTTTAACATCCTGACAGAAAGACTGCAGCATTTCCTTAAATCCTCACACCTTCTCCCACACTGGCATTTATACTACATGCTACGGTGTGTGTGTTTCCCTTTGATTCATTGTTTTTCAAGTGTTACTTCTCTAAAGAAGAAAAGGAAGGTTGATTTAAAACAGATAAAAATGGCTAGATTTATACAATATATTGAACCCTAAACCTGAAACAATAAAATGCAATTGCTATGTCTGCATAATAGATTAGGCACAAACAAATATACGGTGTTTTTCAGAGTACAAGACACACCTTTTTCCTCCCTAAAGGAGTCTGAAAATTCAGGTGTGTCTTATACTCTGAATGCAGCTTTTTTCAAAGCTTTTTTCCTCCAACTCTAACTAGGTGCTAACGATCTTCCCAGCTCTTACCTTGAAGGTTCTTTCATTGCTACTCTCTGCAAAGAATGTTTTCCAAGCCCTAAGTATTTGCAGGGTTTTTTTCATTGCTCTAACTAGCTCCAAATGTTTCTTTCCAGGTGCTAATGATGTTCCCAGCTCTTACTGGCTTGCAAGCTCTTTCATTGTTACTCTCCCTGAATAAGGTATTTTTAAAAGCCCTAACCAGGGGATAAAATAATGTGCCGAAGCTGACCAGACTAAGGACACTAGCCAGATTCTTTCCCCTATTCTCTTCCCCAAAAACTAAGGTGCATCTTATATTCTGGTGCGTCTTATACTCCAAAAAGTACGGTAGCTCCCTCCCCTCCATAATGGCAATGAGATGAATTCCTACGGATAACTTCACTGTTGGAAATTTTGAGGGAGATTTGGATGGTTTGTGGAAGTGTTTGGTGGTCTTGGTCCGGTCATTGGCTGAACAATCAGATAACAGTATCCGCTATCTGGGGCAGCAGGAGAAAAGGAAAACAAGCAGCACTGAAGTTAGACAGCATGATAGCAGCAGAAAAAGCAGCTGGAAGGGGCCGAGAGAACCCTGTCAACATTTCCCTGGGTGGTGTGGTGGTTGGCTCTGGATGCAGGGGAAAATTCAACATGTCACAGGCCTGTGTTATTGCCGACAAAATCAGATCAGAGTTTAGGTTCCTCGGACGAAGAAGAAGGTGGGAGCGACTCGGCAGAGGAGGGCTTGGCACACAGCCAAGGCAGTCAATCTTCCTTATCTTCTATAGCTTCAGATGATGACATGTTGGACCCATGCAAGCGCAGAATTATGCGTAGAAGAGACCAAGTAAGAACATATTACAGGAAATAAGGAAGGCCACCTGTGTTTGGATGGGGCTCCAGTAATTTGGGCTGCTGCTATAAGTAGCAACAGCCAGGTTTGGACATTGTGGAAGAATATCTGTTGCAGTTCCGTCAAGAATCTTGTGTGCTGGACTTGGTTGCTTTTTCACGCCTTTGAAACCAAAGCAGAGCAGAGCAGCGTGTGTGTGTGTCTCCCTTCAGTTGGAAGAAGAAGGGGTGTGAAGTTACTCCACAGCTGCTGGTTAAGTACTTAATGACTGCTTAAGGGAAATTGTACAGACTACCTGGTTGTTTTGGGAAGAGTGCTCTTTGCAATACAAAAAGAGTGCTTAGTTTATTTTGACTTTTGTGATAAAGAACATTGTTTTGAATTTTCAAATGTGTGTGTGTCTGAAATTTGTATCCTTGAATTTTTGGGAGGCTCCTATCAGAAAGCCCGGCAGAACAGGTGGTAGCTGAATGGGACGCTGTCAAGTGGTGGCCCCTCCATTGCAAAGGCTCTTCAGCAGGAGTGAAATGCTCCTGGTTCGCTCGTGCCTGTCAGTCATTGGAGAACTGGTCGCAAAGGGAGCGCGAGGCTCCACCCACCTGCCCGAACACCACCATTTGGGTTCTTTTACCCTCTGTGCATCTGCAGTGGGCGGAGCCTCCTGCTCCCTTCACGACTGGCTCTCCAATGACTGACAGGCACAAGCAGACCGGGAGCATTTCACCCCTGCTCTACAGTGAGGCAGCAGGCAGCAGAGCTCAGCAGTGCTGTGTATGAACTGCCTTTGCCCAAGCTGAAAGGCAGAATGGACTCCAGAGGATGCAATGGCACGGCAGAGCAAGCAGTGACAGACTAGGGGCTTAGCTCCTGCCCTCCATCTTGGAATCCCCATGGAATGGAGGGATCAGGTGGCCATCAGGTTTGCGGGAATGGCAGAAGTACCAAAGCAGCAGACCTGTTGGGGAACTACCTTGTGTCTTGCAGCTTCTGCCACATGGTAAGACAGGCATTTCAGTGCATTCATTTGTATGTTTGGGGACCTGGGCCTAGAGCTACTGAACCAAATTATATCTGTGTGAATTGTCTGTGCACACAGATATTTTAGAGTGCTTTGGTTTTACCTGTGAGAGATGAATTGACACAGTAAGAGTTTGATCTGGTTGAGCCTGAGTAAATGCACAGGATCTTTTCAACTGTGAGCTTGACCATTTGTGTCTTGGGCCCAGGATTGATGCCTGACTGCCACTGGTATCTCCACAATATATGCTCATCCACTATCACCAGATGAGTCACGAATAAATGAAGTTTTGCTTGTACATTTTTGTGGCCAATTTTTAATGATGCAATGCAATATCCTGAAAATTATAGAAATCTATTTAGTCCATATTCTTATCTTGGATGTGGTCACAAAACATTATCTGCCAACCAACAAGAGTAGTCCTTCCTGGTGGTGCTTTGAAGGTGCAGTTGAATGAGAAATGGAGGTCTACTTGCAACATCTGCCCTTCCGTGCTGACTGTCTGCCTTATAAACAATCTTATAAGTCAATGACCAGCAGAGTCAGGTACCTGCAATAAAGGGGGTTGCTTTATTTCCTAAATAATCCTACCAATAATTGGTGGTCCATGACAATGATGAAAAGGTTTCTATAGAGAGGCCAGTAACACTTCTGAAAATGAAATATTGTATGTAGGTCATTCTTCCGTGGTACTTGTTATACAAAACAACAGAGAATCCAGCTCTACTCATAAAACATAAACTGAAGGGCTCAACACCTTCTGAGGATCAAAGTAAAGCAGCTCTGAGGATTGGAGTATCTCCTTACAGTCCTGGAAAGCTTTTTCTTCTCTATATTGTTGCTGCCACTTACCCTTTCTTCTTAACAAGTGCAAGGATTGAAAGATTCAGCAAGAAACTACAATAGCAATTTGATTTTCTTAGATATGCCTGAAGCTCCCCTTTGTGGTGATGATACCTCTTCAGTAAAAGTGTATTTTGTTAAAGTTTGTTGCAAAATCAAAACCAGAAGCACACACAGATGACTGATTTAGCTGGATTCAATACATAAGTGCGTACATAAGTGCACTAGTGTGCCTTTCGTCCCCTGTCCAATTGTCTCTCCTTTATCTCATATATCATATATCTTTTCTTCCTTTCATATATCTTCTTCTCTATTTTTATATCTTTTTTCTATCTTTTTCTTTATATATATTACTACATGTTTATTCTCTTCAATATCTATTGTGTATTGGACAAAATAAATAAACAAATAAAAAATAAAATTTCTTTATAAACATAATAATACATATGTTTACAATACCACAAGTAGAATTCTTCTTCAGTCAGTTACATACAGCAAAGAACAGTTGGTTTCTTTTCAGCAGAGTTCAGAAAGAGAGAGCAGAGTGTGGACTGGAGCCACACCCAGCCTTCAGCATCTCAGTTTCGATTCTCTGCACAGACTCAAAGGTGTTTAATTCCCATTGGCTGACTTAGCTGCTATGCCTATTCATTGGCTGACCTTGTTACCACTGGCTCTCTCAGTCATGAATATTCTAACATCTTTGCCTGATGCTGATGCCCTCTTCTTTGTAAATATCATATCCTAAGTGCTGTTCTCATATTTTGTTTCAAAAAGTAATTCTGCTTCTTCTAGTCTTTGAAGCATTTTCTATAATGTGAAAAGGTATTTCTGATGACTTTGGCCAATGATAAGAATGTCATCAATCCTTAAAATGGCACCTGAACATTTTTTAAGAGGCTTTCCATGTCCTTTGTAGCTCCTGAAACGCCAAAGAACAATCGCTTATACTGATTCAACCCTTTCTAGGTGATAGCAAACTTCTAACAATCTTCCCCAAGCTCCATCTTTTGGTAAGCATGAGACATGTCAACTCCTGACAAATTTTCTGTCTATTGAATGACATTGATGTCTAACTGAAATGCTTAATTGAGGGTTGTGATGTAGTCTCCATAGAAATAAATGGTTCCCTGTGTCTTAAGAACATTTGTGATGAGTGTTCCCATTCAGAAAAATGCATCAGAGTGAGGATATCTTTTTTTTCCAAACCTCTTCCTAACCCTTTCCAATTTTCTCTTAAAGAACATATGAAATTGTTCTGGCTTTTGTTTATTCTGTCTGAAAGTAAATTGTGGCCTTTATCTCTTCCAAAGTACATAGCCCCTCTTGGAATACTGTATGGTAGCCTTCCAAAGTTTCTGTAGTGTTTACACTTAATGTAATTTATAGATTTCATATCGGTTTAATCTGAGTTCTTCAGCCATGATCAGCTGAATCAGTTTGACTGCTTTGCCCTCTTTTACCACAATTTATTCCGATACGGAATCCCCAAACTGCCACTTGTAATTTTGGAATTTAAAGTGCTCCACATCATATCTGTTTTTTGTTTGCATAGAATGACCAGACAAGAACATTTACAAGCCTACCATACTTTTGCCTCATAGCTTTTGTGATTGCTACAAACTCCCAAGAAGCTATGTCAACTGGCATATGTACTGAAAAATCCATTTTTGTATACCTCCATCAGACATTTTAGTCCAATCATACCTGCCTTCAAGATTTGTTTGGTACCCACATGGATGCTTTTTTAAAAAAAGAAAGCAAAAAAATGCTATCCACTGAACATTTGAGTTTTAAATATTATCATTGAGTACCTCTGGGTATTATTATTTAATTGTTTTATTCTTTGTTGTGTTTGATGGTTTGTTTGTGAAAAAAACTGGAATATGGTATTATATGGTGTTATAAAAATATTGTAAATATAAAACCTTCTAGATCCAAAGGATCATACAATGCTGTCAAATGACAGGCTCTCTAGTATGATACCTTGCCTCCATTTTTTTTTTAAGGGTATAGGCACCGTTTGCCAAAATGTTGCCCATTTGTGCTGTTATTATCTGAATTCATTTCTGGTTGCAGAGCCAATTTGCACAGTAACCATCCTGTGTGCCAATTCCTGGACTGGGAGGTCTTACTCATAGTCCCTCACATCTTGGTCATTTACGTTTGGATTACTATACAGTGGTACCTCTACCTAAGAACGCCTCTACTTACAAACTTTGCTAGATTAGAATCCGGTGTTCAAGATTTTTTTGCCTCTTCTTAAGAACCATTTTCCATTTACAAACCTAAGCCTCCAAAACTGTAACCGGAAAAGGCAGGGAGAAGTCTTGGTGGGGCCTCTCTAGGAATCTCCTGGGAGGAAACAGGGCCGGAAAAGGTGGGGAGAAGCCTCTGTGGGGCCTCCCTAGGAATCTCCTGGGAGGAAATAGGGCCTCCAACCTCTCTGTGGTCTCCCAATCATATGCATTATTTGCTTTTACATTGATGGGGAAAATTGCTTCTTCTTACAAACTTTTCTACTTAAGAACCTGACATGATGACTAAAAGGTTGAACAATCAAACTGAAACAGAATTTTATAAAATTTGGGATAAAGTATATGATTGGTGGAATGTTAAAAATAGTATTAAAAGTTAAACATATAAGAATAAATGACTACTTAAAAATCATAAGATAGAATTATATAGTTTATATAGTTTATATTATAACTAACTCAGAAGTGTTTATATTATCTTCTTTTAGTATTACTAATAATTTGTTTATTGCTCTTTGATATATATATACATATAAGTATATTATTATTATTTTTTGTTCAAAATATATATATATATAAAGAAACTCAATCAATAATCTTAATTTTAAAAATCTATAATTAAATTTAATGATAATGTAATCTTCAAGTGTGGTTTTTCTGCTTAGATCTTGCAACAGTTAGAGCTTTTTATATTTTGTATTAGTTAGACTTCTATGATAAGCGGAGCAATAGTAGCTCCTTAAGTGTTTAATGTTGTATGTCTTTGTTCGTTTTACTTTGAAAATAATAAAAAATATTTTTTTTTTAAAAAAAAGAACCTGGTCATGGAACGAATTAAGTTCGTAAGCAGAGGTACCACTGTAATATGCTTTACATGGGACTGCCGTTGATGATCAGTCGGAAGTTAAAGCTGGTGCAGAATGCAGACACACACACACACACACACACACACACACACACACAGAGTATATCTCAACTTACAAAGCTTATAGAAAAGTACCACAGAACAAAGCAACATTGCATGTAAATAGATGCGTGGAAGCATGCATAAAATTTGAAATCCTCTTGCTAGTGTTCAGACAGGTTTTATTTGAAACGCAAATTATCCTAGAAAATGGCCTGTTTTCACTTTTCTTTAGAAAGGGAGGGGGCAAGGAAGCAAATCTGCCACACATTGACTGGATTTACACAACACACAACATTTGGGGGGGGGCTGAGTAATTTATGGCTCAGCATGTTGCGGGAATCCAATCCAGCCTCTCTGCCTGAGCAAGTTGAATGAGTCCGTTTGATGCATTATTTATTTATTTATTTGAAAGATTTATATGTCCACCCGTCTTAAACAACTCTGGGTGGCTCACAACAACAGTAAAACCCGTAACTATAAAACAACCATAAAACAATAAAATAGTAAAAACGATCAAACCAAAAAACCGAAAACCCTGTGCCTTAATCATCCCCTTAGGATACCATGCGGCAAGCTGCAATCACCCGCATTCTATTCTTTTTGCTCTATTCTATCCTATCCCAGCACATCAGTAAAAAGCCAGGTTCTTGATGGCCTTCCAAAAGGCTAAATTGTGGATGTGGGACAATATTGGACAGCCACTTACTGCTTGATTTTGATTTATTTGATTTTATTGGATTTGTATGCCGCCCCTCTCCGTAGACTCGGGGCGGCTAACAACAGTAGTAAACAGCATATGACAATCCAATATAAACAGTTAAAAACAAACATACATACAGACATACCATGCATAAAATTGTAAAGGCCTAGGGGGAAAGAGTATCTCATTTCCCCCATGCCTGGCGGCAGAGGTAGGTTTTAAGAAGCTTACCAAAGGCAAGGAGGGTGGGAGCAATTCTAATCTCTGGGGGGAGTTGGTTCCAGAGGGTCTGGGCCGCCACAGAGAAGGCTCTTCCCCTGGGTCCTGCCAAGCGACATTGTTTAGTTGACAGGACCCGGAGAAGACCCACTCTGTGGGACCTAACTGGTCGCTGGGATTCGTGCAACAGAAGGCGGTCCGTGAGATAGTCTGGTCCCGTGCCATGCACTACTCAGACGGTCCTCGGTAGCTGGCACAGGCACGTGCGCTTCCAAGCTCGGATCCAGGTTTCCCTGTGTAGGTGCCAGCATGGCTCCGGAAATAATTTGGAACTCTGAGGAACCTCCTGTCCCCTGCCTTGTCCTTGGCCCCTCACTTATCCCCTTTCTCTCACATGAAAGCTGCAAGGACACCCCAGCCATACTCTGGCTCCAATTATTAAACCACATAAAATCTCCTGGTTCATAATCCAAGAGCCAGTAACTCCAGATCCTCCCAGACAGGTGAAGGAGTGGAAGGCCCACTTTACTATGTGTGCTTTACTATCAACCGCAGCTGCCAGACGCAAGGCAGCTCTCCTAAGTCCTTATAGTTATATGAAGCATATTGATATGAGTGGTTGCCATGGCTGGGGGAAAAATGGACAATGTATACATTAATATCCCCAAATGTGTCCAGCCCTCTCTGTGATCCAGGATCATTTGAATTGTGCAGACCCCCTTGTAGGAAGAATGGTTGTAGCTCTAACAAATGTTCATTCAAAATCATTGGAACTTTGCAGCTTAAGAGGCAATCTACAACAAACTTGGGCAATGGATGGAAACTAATCAAGGAGAGAAGCAATCGAGAACTAAGGAGAAATTTCCATACAGTTAGGGCGATTAATCAGTGGAACAACTTGCCACCAGAAATTGTGAATACTCCAACACTGGAAGTTTTTAAGATGTTGGATAACCATTTGTCTGAAGTAGTGTAGGGTTTCTTGCCTAAGCAGGGGGTTGGACTAGAAGACCTCCAAGCTCCCTTCCAGTTTTGTTATTCTGTTTCTGTTATCTGTTTCTGTTCTATGATGTTGTGTTGTTTTTTTTGCCATATTTGAACTGTGTGTTACAGTAAGTGAAGATATTTATCAACCTTCCCTGGTAGACAAGATAAATAAGCTGCATTCTAAAAGATTTGCAAGATTACATTAACAGCTTCTTACAACTCTGATAGAACAAATCTCCCATCTCTTTTACTAACCTGATAAACCAGAGAGGATACTTTCTGAGTATCATTACGCAACTGTGGGCTCCCCCATCTCCCCAATATGATCGTTTGCTAGGCAGCACATCTTCCCCGCTATATCTTCCAAGGCCATTTCCACATGCCAAGCATCAAACGTCACAAGCCATGAATCAAAAAAATTGAATCAAATACTTTGAAACATCTCAACTCGCTGTCAAAAAGGTTGCTATAGAGAACAATGAGATCCTTTAGAGCAGTGTTTCCCAACCTTGGCAACTTGAAGATATTTGGACTTCAACTCCCAGAATTCCCCAGCCAGCAAATGCTGGCTGGGGAATTCTGGGAGTTGAAGTCCAGATATCTTCAAGTTGCCAAGGTTGGGAAACACTGCTTTAGAGAACATAGAAAGAAAATGAGTGCAGAGAGTTTTGCCAAATAGCCCCCACGCTGCAAAACTTTTGATAGGGAGTGGGGGGAGAATCTTATCTTTTAAAGTGAGGCTTGATAGTAGTTGAACGGTAAGGTGACATCTGGATGATATCTCACTTTGTACTCACATCCTCTTGCAACAACTCAAGAGCAATGACATCTCATCAGAACTGGACTATAAATCAAGGCACTCGGGACTTTGAAGTCAGTGATTTGGGTCCTTCACCCATTACTCCTAGTCAAGGTCTCAGAGATGCTGCTAACCCTATGCCAGAAAGGGATAAGCTACTAAAGAGAGGTATAATTCAATGTAAGGGGAGGGGGAGGGAAAAGAAAAGGATTTAGGGGTAGTGATTTCTGACAGTCTCAAAATGGGTGAACAGTGCAGTCAGGCGGTAGGGAAAGCAAGTAGGATGCTTGGCTGCATAGCTAGAGGTATAACAAGCAGGAAGAGGGAGATTATGATCCCGCTATATAGAATGCTGGTGAGACCACATTTGGAATACTGTGTTCAGTTCTGGAGACCTCACCTACAAAATTGAACGGGTCCAAAGACGGGCTACAAGAATGGTGGAAGGTCTTAAGCATAAAACGTATCAGGAAAGACTTAATGAACTTAATGGAGGACAGAAGGAAAAGGGGGGGACATGATCGAAACATTTAAATATATTAAAGGGTTAAATAAGGTCCAGGAGGGAAGTGTTTTTAATAGGAAAGTGAACACAAGAACAAGGGGACACAATCTGAACTTAGTTGGGGGAAAGATCAAAAGCAACATGAGAAAATATTATTTTACTGAAAGAGTAGTAGATCCATGGAACAAACTTCCAGCAGACGTGGTAGATAAATCCACAGTAACTGAATTTAAACATGCCTGGGATAAACATATATCCATCCAAAGATAAAATACAGAAAATAGTATAAGGGCAGACTCGATGGACCATGAAGTCTTTTCCTGCCGTCAGACTTCTATGTTTCTATGTTTCTATGTTTCACTCCTAGTCATTTGGGGAATGATAACAGAGTTGAAAATTAAGAGGGAAACAATGGAAAGGAAATAAAGGGCTGCAACTAAAGTTTCTCTAATATGAGATGAAGCTTTAAGTTGCCCCTCTCGCAAATTCTATGTATGTGTTAGTTTTCTTGTTAGTTTTCTTGTTTGATCTCTAGGAAACAGTTAGGAGGTTTGGGTTACTAATGTGAGTAAATTCTGTTCTTGTTAGAAGCAGAGATCTTAACACCAAGAGTTGTGTTTAGTTCCCTGTTGATCAATTATTGTTTTAATGAAGCTCTGGTTTACGTGGCAAGTCCTTTTGGGACCGTTTAAAGATATCTAATGAGGTTCTATCTTTGCACTGTTGTGTGCATCAGATTCCTTGACTTCTGGGAGTTCCCTGAATCCATTAGGGCGGTGTTTCTCAACCTTGGCAATTTGATGTGCGGACTCCAACGTCCAGAATACACCAGCCAACTCAATGTCTGGGAATGTTCTGGGAGTTGAAATCAAGCTGCCAAGGCTGAGAAATACTGCATTAGGGACAGGTCTCCAGAGCATACTGCAGGAAAGCAAACAAGTATAGAACCTCTTGGTTAGATAGATAGAGATTAGGTTGCTGCCTCAAACAATAATACTAAAACTTTATCCAGCCTTTCCCACCCTAACACCCAGTACGGTCAAGTACACAGTACCGGTAGCAAAATTTTGATATTTCCCCCCCCCCCCCTTCTGGGTTCTAGGTATGTTTTTCCTATCACAGTAAATGAGGTTGAATGTGTATAATTGTAGAAGAGCTGAGTAGATAATCAGGGGTAGGCTATTGCCCAGACGGGGTGGGGTGGGGAATCAGTGGGGTAGCGAAAATGGAGTTCCAACCCAGAGCACCCAATTTGCACTGAAAAATGTTGAAACAAAATTGCATAAGACACACCCATAGTGTGGTAGTAAAAATGTTGGTAGCACATCACTGCTATCACCCTTCTGTTAGCTTGGGATTATAACCAGGGATGGGTTTCTCTGCCTGGTTGCTGGGTGGGCATAGCCAGGGGTGGGCAAGAGGCGGGATGGCGTGGAATACTGGGAGAAATGGAGCTGTGCACGCAGCTCCATTACCACGGCTGTGCACGCGCCCTGCACGTGATATTCGGCTTCTGGGCCCGGCGACGTGCTGCTCTCCACCGAGCCCGGATTAATTGGCTGCAGCAGTGGAGGGCAAGGGGAACAGACAGACTGCCCTTTTACCGTGTGACATCCTCCATTCTCTGTGAACAAGTAAGACCACTCCACCCGCCCCATTCCCTCGTTCTGTTCCAGAAGTAGGCAAGGAGGATGGAGGATCGCTTGGCAGAGATGTGCTCTGTCTACTCCCCTTGCCCTCTGAGAAGCAGCCGATTCGTCCTGCACATGAGTAGGAAGGCAAACGGGGTTCGCGCGCACTCATGCTCCCCCCGCCGGAGCATTCCAGTAGGGCCGCGTATGGCTGCTCTTTACTGGGTGTAGCCATGGTGTGCATGGCCTAGTCAGCCTCCTGCACCAGGGTGGGATGTGGGTGTTGCCTTCCTTGTGCTCTGGAGGTTTTCCTCAAAGCCTCTTGGAGGGCAAAAATGAACTTCCCAGGCTCCAGAGGCCTTTCCTGAACTTCCAGTAGGTCCATTTTTCACCCTCCTGAATACGCCCTGCACTTACAGGCGGGGGTTGCAACATACCTCTGCTAACAGTGTGGATGCGCGCACAGCTCTGGATGACTGGCACACACACACATGTGCGTCAAAGTGAGATTTGGCTTCTGTACATGCATAGGAAGCAAATCTTGTGAGAAGACGCATGGCGCAAGAGATTTCACTGATTTTTTTGCTTTTGTACATGCGCGGAAGCAAAAAACCGCCAAACCCCATCAAAATCTCATGTGCCCACATGGCCTCTCGTGAGATTTTGCTTCCTGCGCATGCACAGAAGCAAAATCTCACTCTGACACACACACAGACGCGCTGTCTACCCGGCATTGCGCATGCAGCTCCATTTTTCATTCCCCCCATAGATAGGAACCCAATACTATTACCTGCATCTAAAACGGGCCGTGTAAGGACTCCCAGGAGGAGCAGGATGGGGTGACTGGGGTCAGCCAGCAGTGGGATTGGGGTGGTGGTGGATTTCTCCAAACTGCACAGAATCTTAGTTAGAGGTTCTCCCGAACCCCCTGCAAACCCCCATCAGCCCACCCCTGATTATGGAAAATCCAGACAGCATAACTAATAAAAGCTCTAGCTTTTAAAACTCAGGTTTTGGAAGTTATAATTCCAGATATCTGAAGGGGATGAACTAGGGCAGTGATGGCGAACCTATGGCATGGGTGCCACGGGTGGCACGTGGAGCCATATCTATTGGCACACAAGCCATTGCCCTGCTCAGCTCCAACATGCATGTGCAGGCTGCCCAGTTGATTTTCGGCTCATACAGAGGCTGTGGGAGGGCGTTTTTGGCTTGCAGAGGGCCTCCAGGGGGATGGGGGAAGGCATTTTCCCCTCTCCAGGCTCCAGGGAAGCTTCTACAGCCTGGGGAGTGTGAAAAACAGGTCTATCAGGCCCTCTAGAATTTGGGAAATGGGCCATTTCTAGCCTCCAGAGGGCCTCCAGGGTGAGGGTGAGGCCGCTATATGAGTGCGGACACTAGCACACGTGCGATAGCGTGCACACACACACTTTTGGCACCCATGGGAAAAAAGGTTCGCCATCACTGAACTAGCAAAGGGGAGTTAATCTCATTCCTGAACTTTTTCTTCTTTCAGTATACAGTACTTAAAACTACTGTAGGTCCCCTTTCCAATCTGTAAACAGCGCTTGTCATGTTAATATTTAGATTCAGAAGCTTGTTCCACATTATTATATCTAATAGTATAATTAATATGATTCATATTCCCTCCCAGAGACCAAACTCTCCAGTTAAGCATAAGAACGATGGGGAAAAGGTATAATTTTTCAGGGGCCTGTTGCTTTTAATATTTGCAACATCTCTAAGGCACAGTCTTTCCAATCCAGAGTAAACCCACCCACCCCATTGCTGATACAGAGTTTTCCAGCTGTTAGACCTTATGCAATAGCATGTCCAAAAATGTTTTTGCAAGTTGCCAAACTAATGAGATTCCTTTGCCATTTTCACACATCACTTGTGTTTGAGTTTTAATATAATGAATGACAGCATAATTGTAATAAGATCCTGTAATTGATAACTGCTATGGGATTTCATAATAAGCATCCTCTGTTGAAATGAGGTAGACTAATGGGTATCCTCTCAGTCTGCTCAGAAGTAGGCTGGATCATATTGGTGTGTGTGTGTGTGAGAGAGTGAGTGAGTGAGTGAGTGAGTGAGAGAGAGAGAGAGAGAGAGAGAGAGAGAGAGAGAGAGAGTAGATTTAGAAAGGGAAAGCCTTTAATCTAAACCCGGAATGAGCAACTATGGGCCCCTTTATAACCCATGGACTTCAACTCCCAGAACCTCTAAGCCAACTATGCTGAGCTGGCATCCTCTGAGCCATGATGGCTGGAGAATTCTGGTCTATGGGTCATAAAGGGGCCATAGGTAATGGTTGTCCAATATCTTCTTAAAAACGTACACTGTTGGAGCATTCACACCTTCTTGAGGCAAGTTGTTCCAGTAATCAATTGTTCTAACTGGCGGGAATTTTCTCCTTAGTTCTAAGTTGCTTCTTTCCTTGATTAGTTTCCACCCATTGCTTCTTGTTCTACCCTCAGGTGCTTTGGAGAATAGCCTGACTCCCTCTTCTTTGTGGCACCCCTGAGATATTGGAACACTGCTATCATGTCTCCCCTGGTCCTTCTTTTCATTAAAGTACTCATACCCAGTTTCTGCAACCGTTCTTCATATGTTTTAGCCTCCATTCCCTAATCATTTTTGTTGTTCTTCTCTGCACTCTTTCTAGAGTCTCAACATCCTTTTTACATCATGAATGCAGTATTTCAAGTGGGACCTTACGAAGGCATGATATAGTGGTACTGAACTGCCTGCCCCTGATCTAAGCCTTGCTCCTAGAACTGATTATATTCCTGTCATTTATCTTTCCACACTGAGAAAGCCAATCCTTTTACTCTATAGAACCCAGAGTGGGAAAACTCTTTGGGTAGTTGGCAGTACGGCAATTCTGAGATGTAAGAAACCAAAAAGCAGCATATTTCATAGTGTAGGACTTCTTATCTCCAGCCAACTGTTCTCTGGGCATGGAGAGAGAACATTTGGAGAGATGGATCCAGCCAAGGTAAAAAGGAAGATGCTGCCAGGGGGAGATTTCCCAAAGTCCGCCTTACCCCTTTAATCCCTGGCCACGCAATCAGGGATTCAACTTTAGCTCAGTTCCAGATTTGATAGAAAGAGCAGCTGTCTTACTGACTTGAATGGAGAGGGAGAGAAGTGAGAAACTGCTGTCGCCTCCTTAAAAACTGTGCCTTAAAATGACTGAATATAGAATGCAGTGCTAACTCAGTATATCATTATTAAGCAGTATTATATCAATTCTATATATGGGGATAATAACCAGGCCATATAACATACAGCATTGTCTTTAGAGGAAGGTTGCTCAACCTCAGCATTTTAAAAATGTTTGAATTTCAACTCCCAGAATTCCCCAGCCGGTATGTCTTCGGAGATGTTTGGGTTTCATTGCCTCTGAGAAATGACTTGGAATTTAATTATATTTGCACATCAGGCTAAGCCCTTAAAAATTATTAGGACAAATTTGTTTGTATATTGCTGAATCCTCCAAAGACTCTTTATAATTGTAAATCAATAATTAAAACATCCATATAATAATCTAATGCAAACATAATACCCATAATATAATCATAAAAACATTGATGGAATAGTTAATAAACCAATCATAATAGACCAGTGTTTCGCTGGCTGGGGAATTCTGGGAATTGAAGTCCAAATATCTTCAAGTTGCCAAGGTTGGGAAACACTGTAATAGACAATGGTAATAAGATACTGCATCAGCTATTTAATATTCATTGGAGGAACTCAGAACTGATATCTGGAAAAAGTAAGAATGAGTCTTATTTTTAAGAAAAGACTGTTTGCAACCATTGCCTTTTTCCTTGGCTAGCAAGTTATTCATTTATGGTTTGTAGAAGTTAAGTTGGACAACTATAGAGTGCTTGCTGCTTCTGTTTTACATCAGCCACAGAATTTAAGCTGATTAGCAAGGAAGAGAAGTTGCCTCTCTTCTGTGATAAGAGAGGATATACTTAGTCTTAAGCAACCTCAGGGAGTTGGTTTGCTAGAAGAGGAGGTACCATCTGTGAGCAAGCATACTCAATGGAGCTATTTTCAACGGCTTGGTGTGATGTGTAAACACCACCATTGAGAAGTTAAGCTGGTTGAATTGGTTTAAAAAATCAGGATGAGGGGAGACATGCAAGAAAAAGTGCCAAGTGGTAGAATTCAAACATTTTTACTACCGGTTCTGTGGATGTGGCTTGGTGGGGGTGGCTTGGTGGGCATGGCAGGGGAAGGATACTGCAACATCTCCACTCCCTCCCCATTCCAGGAGAAGATTACTGCAAAATCCCCATTTCCTCCCAAACAGCTGGGACTCAAGAGGCAGAGAATAGAAGGGGGCAGGGCCAGTGAGAGGTGGTATTTAGCGGTTCTCAGAACTACGCAAAATTTCCACTACCATCTCTCCAGAACTGGTCAGAACCTGCTGAAACCCACCTCTGGTGTGTGGATCTTAGCCCAGTCCAGTGATGGTGAACCTTTCTTTCCTCAGGTGCCGAAAGAGCATGGGCATGTGCTATCATGGCACCGGACCAGATTACCTCCGGGACCACCTTCTGCCGCACGAATCCCAGCGACCAGTTAGGTCCCACAGAGTGGGCCTTCTCCGAGTCCCGTCAACTAAACAATGTCGTTTGGCGGGACCCAGGGGAAGAGCCTTCTCTGTGGCGGCCCCGGCCCTCTGGAACCAGTTCCCCCCAGAGATTAGAATTGCCCCCACCCTCCTCGCCTTTCGTAAGCTCCTTAAAACCCACCTCTGCCGTCAGGCATGGGGGAACTGAGATATTCCTTCCCCCTAGGCCTTTACAATTTATGCATGGTATGTTTGTGTGTATGTTTGGTTTTATAATAAGGGTTTTTAGTTGTTTTAATATTGGATTGTTACATGCTGTTTTTATCATTGTTGTTAGCCGCCCCGAGTCTACGGAGAGGGGCGGCATACAAATCCAATTAATAACAACAACAATAATAATAATAATAATAACAACAACAACAACAACAACAACGCATGCACAAGTGCCTACACTCATAATCCAATGCCTGGGGAGGGCAAAAACAGCTTCCACTACCCCCCTGGAGGCCCTTTGGAGCCCAGGAACGGCCTGTTTCCCAACTTCTGGTGGGCCCAGTAGGCTCATGTTTCACCCTCCCCAGCCTCCAAAGGCTTCCCTGGAGCCGGGTGAAGGTAAAATGCCCTCCCCAATCCACCCGGAGGCTCTCTGGATGCTAAAAATGCCCTCCCAGAATCTCTGTGTGAGCCAAAAATCAGCTGTCCAACACACACATGCACATTGGAGCTGAGCTGGGGCATCGGCTCGGGTGCCAGCAGATATGGCTCAGTGTGCCATAGGTTCGCCGTCACTGGTCCAGTCCCTCCATTGTGTCACTTTGCTGAGTTCTGCAACTTTACAAGTGATATAGGTAAAAATTCTCCAGAGAAAGGCTTTACCTGTCATCTAGGAAATTCCCTGTGTGATTTACAGCAGATTGGGAGACAGCAAGTTCTCCACTGCTCAAATTTTCTGGCAAGGTGTGCAGAGCTCTGGAGCCAAGGATGGCAGCGTGACAGCAGAGCAGGATTAACAGCCATGTCCTTGCTTTTCATGCATTCTCTTTTCCTAATTTTATAAAACCTTAACAAGCCTGATCTTTTGTACAATGCTTCATTCACTTACAACCAATCAACCCTTTTGACATGTAATTTCAGAGTCATTAAACAAGTGGACCCAGTCTCTATATAATTTTTTGATTGCCTGGCTAGATCATTGACATCAAAGATGGAACAAGCTGCCCGTCTGAGAAGCAGTGGCCCCTCTTTACTAAGTTACTATTTTAACAGGAATTTTTAAGCAGATCATAGAGTCCCAGAAAAACACATTTTGCTCTGTCTGGATCGACCTAGAAACATCAGTCTAAAATCAATAGTCTACTTAGATCAGTGGTTCTCAACCTGGGGATCGGGACCCCTTTGGGGGTCAAACGACCATTTCACAGGGGTCACCTTAGACCAGGGGTCCCCAACCACCGGGCCGCGGACCAGTACCGGGCCGCGGGGCATGTTGCACCGGTCCGTGGAGTCAGCAGCTGCCAGTCCTCCTGCCGCCACCCCCTCCCTCCAGTGCTTCATCTCCCGCTGGGAAAGAGGCCTCGGGAGGCAGGTTCTGCCGGCCACAGGGCGATGGACGGGACAGAGGGGCGGGAAGGACCGGGAGGCTCAAGCCTCTTTTGGCTTCTGCCGTGGCACGCCTTTGCGTTTTTAGCTGGGGGGGGAGGCAGGAGGGCCGGCCTGACCCCCTCCCTGCAGCGCTTCACCTGCCGCCGGGCAAGAGGGTTTGGGAGGCAGGTTCTGCCGGTCACAGGGCGATGGCGGGAAAGAGGGGCGGGAAGGACCAGCACCCCCATGCTTAATCCCGCCCCCAACCACACCCCTTTCCGCCCCCACCGGGCCATAGAAAAATTGCCTAGCTGAAACTGGTCCCTGGTGGAAAAAACGTTGGGGACCACTGCCTTAGACAACATTTCCAAGTGTTAGGAGCTAAAGCTTCTATTCTGGCACTTTAGAATATATTTTTATAATCCGACCAATCAGGCATTTACAGTGGGGGTGTCCCTCTGACCTTCCTGCCAATCAGCTTAAAGCTCTGTTGGAAGAATTGGCGTTAGACTTATGGTTGGGGATCACCACAACATGAGGAACTTTATTAAGTGTTCGCAGTTGAGAACCACTGACTTAGATAGACCTACAGCCAGCTAACATAATGTCTTGATTTCTATCAATGCTGTTTTTTCTTGTTCTTCATTTCCATATGAATTTTTCTATATGAAAAATTGCAATTTTCTAAGATGTCTCGGGAAATTTCATAGGGTTTCATAATTTCCCTGTTGACTTTGGGGAGGAATATCCAAAATACAGTTCCTTTCACTGTGCTATCTCCTTAATGCTGCGTTGAATGGAATCTTGGAAATGGGGTTTAGAAGCTCACTCAATAGTTGGACAAACTTCACATGAGGAACAAGCTGGGCTGATTTTTTTTCTTTTGACCACCAAATCCATGCAGTTTCTTGGCATTGAAGTAGTTTGTCAAGGCCTATTACTGGCATATTTTTTTTAATTTCCCAAGCAGGTTCTTCCAGAGCCTGCTTAGTTTTTTAAGCTGGGACAAGATGAACCAAGTGCTACCATTAACATGGGTGACACCTTCCACCCTCCCCCAACTCCACTAAAAGGAAAGTCACCTCTCCTATGGATTAGAATTTAAGTACAGTGGTACCTCTACCTAAGAACGCCTCTACTTATGAACTTTTCTAGATAAAAACCGGATGTTCAAGATTTTTTTTGCCTCTTCTTAAGAACCATTTTTTACTTAAGAACCCGAGCCTGGAAAAATTTCCCAGGAAATTTGAGAGTGGCATGAAGGCCCAACCAGTTTCCTGCCATTCCCACCTTTAATCCCGGCCCTCTCGGGCTTTTCTGGGCTGCCAGAGGAGCCTTTCGATGGCGCTTATGGAGGCTTTGGCAATCCAGAACGAACGAAGCATATTCCTTTCTCTGGGCGCTTGGAGAGGGAATAAACCTATCAGCGCCCAGAGAAAAGAAACGCTCCCTTCGCTCTGGGCAGGTAGCAGTAGCAGCAGCAGCTGCCTTTCGGTCAAAGGAGCGGGAGGTTCCACCCTGTCGCCCGCCTGGGTTTCTCTCTCTGGCGCAGTGTATGGGAGGCAGCCTCGCGCCGGGTGTATGAGAGGTGCATGCTCCTCCTTGCTACCTCAGAGTCCCTCTTTTTTTTTTAAGCCTTAAAGTTTTGGATTTATTTGATTCCCCTCACCTCACCTTCTTCCTTCGACAGTGACTGTCCGTCTCCTCTTCTTCCTCCTCCTACTCCTCTCATCCGTCACAGCCTTCTCTGTGGCGGCCCCGACTCTCTGGAACCAACTCCCTCCAGATATCAGAGTTGCCCCCACCCTCCTTGCCTTTTGCAAGCTCCTCTGTCGTCAGGCATGGGGGAATTGAAATTTTCCCCTCCCCCCTAGGCTTATAGAATTTATACATGGTATGCTTGTATGTATGATTGGTTCTTTAAATTGGGGGTTTTTTAGATTACCGTATTTTTAATATTAGATTTGTTTACATTGTCTTTTTTATTGTTGTTAGCTGCCCCGAGTCTTCGGAGAGGGGCGGCATACAAATCTAATAAATAAATAAATAAATAAAATTCCGAGCTTTTATTTCTTTCCTAATGGGTTTGCACCCATTATTTCCTTTTACATTGATTTGTATGGGAAAAATTGCTTCTACTTACAAACTTTTCTACTTAAGAACTTAGTCACGGAAATAATTAAGTTCTTAACTAGAGGTACCATTGTATATTAATAATTTGTTTTAACTAGAATGCTAAATGGTACCTCCTTGAAGTACTTCGGATACAAACCCCAATAGCCAAATTCAACATGTTCAGGAAATGAGAGTGTGAGAAAATAGAACTAGAGAGACTCCTTCATGCCGGGAAATAGAACAATTTATTTATTATGTTTATTTAGTGATATTTATATGCTGCCCAACTCCAGCAGCACTCTGGACAGCTCACAATAATTACAGCAAATAAGGACAATATAAAATATAACAACGATAAAAATACCAAATGATACAAAATGCATAAAAACGCTAAAAACCATGCATACACTCAGTCATTCCTAATCCCAGGCCTGCAGGAAAAGCCAAGTCCTAACGGCTTTCCAGAAGACCGGTAGGGTGGGGATAGTACGGATCTCTGGAGGCAGTTGATTCTGGAGGGTCGGAGCCACCACAAAGAAGGCCCTTCCACGTGACCCCCACCAGCCGACATTGTTTGGCGGACAGGACCCGGAGAAGGCCAGGCAGAAGGCGTTCCTGTAAGTAGTCTGGCCCTGAGCCATGTAGGGATTTAAAGGTGATAACCAACACCTTGAATTGCATCCGGATACTGACTGGTAGCTAATACACTCCTGCACATTTGCATGTTTCCCTATGCATGTTTTCCTTGTGGGATAACAATCAGGATGCAGGAAGTCAAACGAACAGCTATTCCACTCCCATTGACAGTTTCATGCATACATTAAACCCTGCTGTGTTGATAATGGTCCCCTTCCTCACAACAGGCTAAAAGACAGGCTGTGCAGCGATTTGAATCCAAATATGGTTTGGGACACACAGGATTCTTTCCAATAACTTGAAGAAGCTATATTTTTTCTCTCTCTCTAAGGAAGTGCCAATTGGTGTCATAAGCTGTATGCTGTCCAAATTGACTTTTCCCTTTCAAGTCTAGATTGCTGCACCTCCCTACAAAAAGATAAGCCACTGTGACTAAGCTAAAGCAATGCCAAATATCTTTCTAATAAGGAGTCCTTTGTGTACTTGGCCAATATTTCACTCAAGAGAAGGGAGTAAAAGTGCTGCTCTCCGGGTCTATGACAATTTGCCATGGCCTACTTGCATTAGCCAACTCACTGCAGGAGAACATGCTGCAGGACAAGGGTTACACTAATATCAAAGAAATGGAGTAGAATCATTAAAGAAAGGATGCAAAAGGAGGGGCAGAAGGAAATGCAAATGACAAAAATTAAAATATTTTTAAATTTATTTTAAATAATTAAATCGAATTGCTAAATTGTTCCATGTTGAGTTGTCCCACGGTGAATTGTCTCACATCAAGTTGGCCATGATGAGTTGGCTGCAGCAAGTTGGCTATGGCAAGTTATCTCATTCTGCTTTTCAGTGATGGGCTAATGCCCCCATGTGGGGGGGGGCAGTGGGGGTAGTAGGTCTATTCACTATTTATTGAATACTTACTTACTCTCTGGGTATCACACGACTTTTGTTGCCAATGACAATTCGTTGTTTTGACAATGACAATAAATTTATTTATTTATTTATTATTATTTATTTAATAGTTTTTTATTGTCCTTCCTTCTCTAGTAAATAATAATAATAATAATAATAATAATAATTTATTAGATTTGTATGCCACCCCTCTCCAAGGACTTAGTATGATCCTTAATTACTTTTAAAATAGTAATTATAATAATAATAGTAATATATACTATTATAATAGCAATTATAATAATTAAATAGTATGTTTTTACCCATAAATGTTTTAATCATTTTAATCATTATCTAGAACTGAACTTTTATAGCAATTGAAGAAAATTGAACTACTTGCCTAATCTGTTGCCATACTGAACCTTGTGGGTTCAGTACAAAACCTTAACATGTTACTGGGCTCCTCAACAAATAATGCTGTCTATCATTTGTCTTTTATATGGCTATTCAAATAATGTGACTTAATCAACTGAAAAAGAGTGCAAGTTGAAAACTTATTTGAAAACTTAGCTTGGTCGGTAAGCCACTCCCATGCAGTCACATGACCTTTAAGCAGTGATGGGCTCCTACGGGAACGGTCAGGAACGCAGTTCCAGTAGCAAAATTTGGAGCTCCACCCCAATTTGCACTGAAAGATGTTGAAACAAAATGCATAAGCCAAACCCACAGTGCAGTATTAAAAATTTGGGTAGCCCATCACTGCCTTTAAGCCACCCCCAGTCACATGATTGTCAAGCCACTCCCACCTGGTCACGTGGTCACCAAGCCACACCCACAAAATAAGCCACGCCCACAGTGTGGCAGTAACAATTTTGGCAGCCCATCACTGTGCTGTTCTGCTGTCTCTCTGTAGGTTGGCTAAGCAGCCTCAGGAGACAAAAGTGGCTTTCCTCCCCCACAAATACCCTTCTGTATTTTAGCCTGTTCAATAGCTTTTATCTTTCACAGATTCCGGATCTGCCTCACTCCCTTTCGTTGTGGATCACAGGGAGACCCCCAGTGATGGGCTACCAACATTTTTACTACCGCACTCTGGGTGTGGCTTATGCAGGACGCCCTGCATTTTCTTTCAACATCTTTCAGTGCAAATTGGGTGCTCTGGGGTGGAGCTCCATTTTTTATTTATTTTTATTTATTCATTTGTCCAATACACAAATACATAGGAAGAAAAATAGACATGTAGTAATATATATAAGGGTAAAGTGAACTTAGAGGAGAGGATACATGAAAGAAAGAAAATATATATCATAAGTGAGAGAAAGGAAAGACAATTGGACAGGGGACGAAAGGCACACCAGTGCACTTATGTACGCCCCTTACTGGCCTCTTAGGAACCTGGAGAGGTCAATCGTGGAGAGTCTAAGGGAGGAATGTTGGGGGTTAGGGGTTGACACAATTGAGTCTGACAATGAGTTTCACGCTTCGATAACTCAATTGTTGAAATCATATTTTTTACAGTCAAGTTTGGAGCGGTTCGTATTAAGTTTGAATCTGTTGCGTGCTCTTGTGTTGTTGCGGTTGAAGCTGAAGTAGTCATTGACCGGTAGGACGTTGCAGCATATGATCTTGTGGGCAATACTCAAATCATGTTTTAGGCATCGTAGTTCTAGGCTTTCTAGGCCCAGGATTGTTAGTCTATTTTCGTAGGGTATTCTGCGTTCCTCCTGTCCAAGCAGTAGCCCACCCCTGGAGACCACCCTCACAACTGGCAATAACAACTGAGTTGTGAGGCAAAGCCAGGTTGGAGGCTTCTTCCCCCTCCTGTTCTGAGCAACTTTGCAGTGGCAGAGGCTGGTGAGTATCTTGTGATCCGTCTCCACATCCCTGCAGCCCTCTTAACTGTGCCTGCCGCTTATTTATGTAAATCACTTACATAGCCACTCTTCTTGCTTCCGGGACTCCGGGTGACTGACAGGAGATTAAAGCATCTGTACGTTCCTTAGAGCGAGCCCTGGAACAGAAAAGGTGAACACAGTCATTGCCCTATTCACATGAATAGCTGCAGCTTCTCACTTCAGTCACTTACAGCCTAAAATCATCTGAAATTGGTAAAAATGGTGAATATTAGTTGTTTTGCAAGGTTTCATTTTGTCACACTCTTGTTATCACATCAAAATAAATACACGAAGAAGAGGTTCGGGTTGGGAATTCCTTATTCCATAGAGAAATAGAACAAGGTTTAGTAGCCCAGAGTCAGACCCATCAGAACAAGCATTATCCTCTTCAATATGTATTGTGTATTGGACAAAATAGATAGATAGATAGATGGATAGATAGATAGATAGATAGATAGATAGATAGATAGATAGATAGATAGATAGATAGATAAATAGTCAAGCATTAGCCAACCTAATCCCACGGTCTCCTAGGGCAGTGTTTCCCAACCTTGGCAGCTTGAAGATATTTGGACTTCAACTCCCAGAATTCCCCAGCCAGCATTCGCTGGCTGTGGAATTCTGGGAGTTGAAGTCCAGATATCTTCAAGTTGCCAAGGTTGGGAAACACTGTCCTAGGGTGCTTTGTATGGGCATCCTGGGATCCTCCATTATGTAAATATGGTAACCAAGTATCAATAACCATCACAGTGGTTCTCAATTTTCTAATGCTGAGACCCCTTAATACAGTTCCTCATGTTGTGGTGACCCTCAACCATAAGTCTAGCGCCTGTTCTCTCAACAGAGCTTTAAGCTGATTGGCAGGAAGGTCAGAAGGACCTCCCACTGTAAATGCCTGATTGGTTGGATTGTAAAAATATGTTCCAAGGCGCCAGAATAGAAGCTTTAGTTCCTAACACCATGGGAAATTTGTCTTTTCCTAGGGTCTTAGGCGACACCTGTGAAATGGCCGTTTGACCCCGAAAGGGGTCCTGACCCCCAGGTTGAGAACCACTGATTCTATACCAACTAAACTACAACTTCTTTTTAACTGATCATTTCTTGCCATTTGGTCATCTCTGGCTGTCTTCTCATCTGAAACAACCAACAACCTTTATTCTGGTGCACATAAATATAAGTAGTGCTTCAATCACATCATCATGGAGGCCATTCTAATTTTTTATCACATCCCATGTTGAGGAATATTCATTTTTCTTGATGCTAATGAATATGTGACTGAGAATCCCTCCTGTTCACAGTAACATCTCTCTAATACAACATCCATCCTTGACTTAAGAAAACCATGAAATAATCTATGAAACATAGAAACATAGAAGACTGACGGCAGAAAAAGACCTCATGGTCCATCTAGTCTGCCCTTATACTATTTCCTGTATTTTATCTTACAGTGGATATATGTTTATCCCAGGCATGTTTAAATTCAGTTACTGTGGATTTACCAACCACGTCTGCTGGAAGTTTGTTCCAAGGATCTACTACTCTTTCAGTAAAATAATATTTTCTCACGTTGCTTTTGATCTTTTCCCCAACTAACCTTAGATTGTGTCCCCTTGTTCTTGTGTTCACTTTCCTATTAAAAACACTTCCCTCCTGAACCTTATTTAACCCTTTAACATATTTAAATGTTTCGATCATGTCCCCCCTTTTCCTTCTGTCCTCCAGACTATACAGATTGAGTTCATTAAGTCTTTCCTGATACGTTTTATGCTTAAGACCTTCCACCATTCTTGTAGCCCGTCTTTGGACCCGTTCAATTTTGTCAATATCTTTTTGTAGGTGAGGTCTCCAGAACTGAACACATGAATGTAATGATGTCAGATCAGTTGGATTTCTAAATAACACCAGAAATAAGCTTTCCTTTCTAGGTATGTGGTTGTCTCCCATGGAACCTGTGCTACAGGTATAGCAGCAGCAGCAGCAACTTGCTCCGTGATTAGAGAACAAGGGTGTCCATTATAAAAGTCACAAGATGCCTAATAGTGTTGCCAGTTTGCTAACTCAGAGCTATTTATGAAATCACATCATGACACTGGCACCTGTTGAATTGGAGTGAATCACAAACATTAGCTCTGCTAGCCAAATCATTTCTCTTCCTCTGCCAGACAATACTTTCTGCAGATTCCCAAACAAGCCAATAACTAAACTGAGCATTTTTAAAAATGGAACTTATTGTAATGTAGAGCTACGTATTTGAGGAGACAATCTGTTTGAGCAATTAATTTACTCCAATATAAGTGCTATTGCTATTCTACTCTGGATTTTCCCGGTGCAAACAATGCCAATCAATCTCACCTTCAATAGATGGAAAACCTTTAAGTTTAAGTTTAATCAGATTTGTATGCCGCCCCTCTCCGCAGACTCGGGGTGGCTCACAGCAATAACAATACAATGTAAAACAAATCTAATATTTAAGTTAATTTAAAAAAACACCACAAATTAAAACCAATCATACATACTAGCGTACCATGCATAAATTTTATAAGCCTAGGGGGAGGGAACATGTCAATTCCCCCATGCCTGATGACAGAGGTGGGTTTTAAGGAGCTTACGAAAGGCTAGGAGGGTGGGGGCAACTCTGATATCTGGGGGGAGTTGGTTCCAAAGGGTCGGGGCCGCCACAGAGAAGGCTCTTCCCCTGGGTCCCACCAAACGACATTGTTTAGTTGATGGGACCCGGAGAAGGCCAACTCTGTGGGACCTAACTGGTCGCTGGGATTCGTGCAGCAGAAGGCGGTCCCAGAGATATTCTGGTCCAGTGCCATGAAGGGCTTTATAGGTCATAACCAACGCTTTGAATTGTGACCGGAAACTGATCGGCAACCAATGCAGACTGCGGAGTGTTGGTGTGACATGGGCATATTTAGGAAAGCCCATGATTGCTCTCGCAGCTGCATTCTGCACGATCTGAAGTTTCCGAACACTTTTCAAAGGTAGCCCCATTAGGTGATACCAATGTAGGACAAGAACAATATTTGCATGTCAGTGGTACATGAGGACCAAGAACATTTTGGATAAAAGACAATATTCTATTGTATTTTTGAAGATATACCATGGGGGGTTTTTGAAGCCACTTGAGACAGTAATCAAATAAGAGTTAATTGGATCTTCCAGAAGTGAGGCTGGCATAGCTAAAAGCATAAAATATAGGTAACATTCATTTTAAAATTTGCAAATGTGGTTAAGATATTCCTTTCCTGTCTAATTAAAAAAGCAGGCAACTTGAAAGTGGAGCTGAAAGCATTATTCCATTAATTGGCACAATGATTAATCAAATGTATTAACCACAGTTTAAATGTGTGAATTTTTAAAGTCACACATTAATTGGAACAATCCCCTTTGAAAATGTTTCATGGCTGGCAGCATTATTTCAAAAAACCTTTGCAGATTTCTTGATTGTGGTGGCTTATGCAAGTTTGATTCGCACAAAACCCATAAGTAATATTCTGCAATGAATTATTGAAATCTAACCATTAAACCCAATGTTTATCTTCAAATATAAACGTATAAGTACTTGGATTATAATTAATTGATCAAACATGTCATGTCATATACATGTGTTTTACATATCTATTTCTGAGACATATATGATTGTAATAGTTTTTTTCTTTGATGCACTGTTATGTACTTCACATTAGGAATGATTTTGGAACAAATCCTACAGAAATAGTGTTTCGTGGATTATTCTGTTTGTAAAAGAAATTCTTTGCAAAGGAAAAGAAAATATTTGCGCTCTTATTTATTTATATTCCCATTAAGTAATGTGAACCTTAATGGGAAATCTCTCTTCCACCTCAGTTTGAAATAATAGAACCCACGCAGAGAATTATTCTCATATTTGTTATGTTAGCTTTTGCAGCAGATGGAAATTATTCTACAATAGTCAGTTTCCTGTGGATACCATATTTTTGGATGCATCATTTTCCTCCCTAAAAGAGGCTGAAAATTTAGGTGCGTCTTATACTCTGAATGTAGCTTTTTTTTTTAAGCTTCCCCACCCCGGCCCTAACGAGATGCTAAAGATCTTCCCAACTCTTACTTTGCAGGCTTTTTCATTGTTACTCTCTCTGAAGAATATTTTTCCAGCCCTAAGTCTGCAGACTTTTTTTTCCATTACTTTACTTGCTCTGAATAACTTTCTTTCTAGCCCTAACGAGGTGCTAACAATCTTCCCAACTCTTACTGGCTTGCAGGCTCTTTCAATGTTACTCTCTCCAAATAAGGTTTTTTAAAAGCCCTAACCAAGGGATACAATAATGTGCTGAATCTGACCAGACTGAAGATGCTAGCCAGATGAATACCTGGTGGGCAGATTTCCCCCACTAATTTCCTCCCCCAAAACTAAGCTGTTTCTTATATTCTGGTATGTCTTATACCAGTGATGGCAAACCTTTTTTCCCTTGGGTGCCAAAAGCATGTTTGCATGTGCTATCATGCATGTGCGAGTGCCTACACCCATAATTCAATACCTTGCGGAAGCCCTCTGGAGGCTGGAAATGGCCTGTTTCCTAACTTCTGCTGGGCTTGATAGGCCTATTTTTCACCTTCCCCAGGCTCCAGAGGCTTCCCTGGAGCATGGGGAGGATGAAATGCCCTCCCCCAAACCCTGGAGGCCCTCTGGAAGCTGAAAACGCCCTCCTAGAGCCTTCATGTGAGCAAAAAATTAGATGATTGGCACGCACATGCACTTTGAAGCTGAACTAGGGCAACAGCCTGTGTGCCAGCAGATATGGCTCCGTGTGCCACCTGTGGCACACGTGCCATAGGTTCACCATCACTGTCTTATACAGTACTTCAAAAAATACGGTATATTGGATTAACTTCCTGAATTGATCTTAAGTTAGGGCAGACTGACCTGCTTGAAATATAATGTCAATGACAATATACTTTGCATCTTTTGACTTCTTCTGTCATAGTACAAGGTCATGTGGTCTCAGGGCTTCTCTGAGAACAAGTGAATCTTGCTATTGAAGAGAGATGGTGACCACTTGAATTGTGTTTCCCACTTATCCTTCGTCTTCTTTTTTTTTTTTAATACAGCCATTCAAAATATGCCAAGAAAAATCCCAAGCAGAAAAGAGAAGATTTAAAACTGTTGTTATCCCATAGTCATTTGATTCCTAATATGATTTGATTGCTTATTTTTTCCTGGACTATCATTGTTGTGTTTGGGCCTGGGCCAGCCGTAGCTCCCACAGATGGCAGACAGCCAGGAAGACGCGGCAGACAGCCAGGAGGATGAGGTCACTGGTTCGCAGGATTCAGCAGACAGCCCAGGGGATTTGGCATGCAGTCCCTCAGACAGTCTTTCGTCCTTGGATTCCTCTGCCGATCAATATATTGATCTGCGTAGCCAAAGAGCTATGCAAAGGAGGGATCGATTGAAGGAGTATTACAAGTCATCAGAGTAGCACCTGGGCTGGGTGTGGTTCTTATACTGAGGGCTGGGTGTGGTTCCCTTAATGAGGGCTAAAGGTATAAAAGGGAACAAAGGCACAAGGCAAACTGTGGCTGTTTATCTGTCTTATTTTGTGGTTCCTGCTCTGAAGTTTCTGTTCCGTGCCTTTGGAGTTTTCAACCCAGCTTTTTCAGACACGTGGGAGGTGAAACCTCTGGGACTTGCTGTTTGCTCCAAAGATTCAAAAGGACTCCTCAAACATCTTTGCTCATTCCAGGTTGTCTTTGTTTGTTTTTTTCTGTGTTTTTGTATGCGGCTGAAGTAAGCCTTGCACTATCATTGTTTCCGGACACTAAGGACTGTTTTGAGTAACCCTTTTTTGTTTATTTAATACAAGTTTGCTGATTAGCAGAGCACGTGTGTGTTTGATTTCTTTTCCTTGGACTTTTACACATTGCCTGAGCCCAGTCAGGCAGAACAATAATTAAGTGTTCTACCTTATGATTCTTGATGAACTTATATTTTCTTTTATGTACACTGAGAACATGTGCACCAAGACAAATTCCTTGTGTCCAATCACACTTAGCCAATAACCTATTCTATTCTATTCTATTCTATTCTATTCTGCAGCTTTCCCAATCTGCTGACTTCTGATCATGTTGAATACATGTCCTATTACCAAACTGTAGGAAACGTCATGAGATCCTTTGCTTATCCTCCCACACACTCCAGTTTTTATTCTTCCAACCTACAGTCCTCCTCCATCTGAAAAGTTATTAATACTTTAAGTTGAGTGGAGAGCTGGAAGCTATTACCATACCTAGGAAACCCTGTAGCCACATCTCTGCTTTCTGGAGGCAGAGATGCAACAATTTTGCCAAGACTGCATCCATGATCACTACAAATCGGATTAGAGGAAATTTGCTCTTTGCCTTTAGCCCCTGCCCATCTGCCTTGTTTCTGTCAGCTAAAGGGCTTGCGGCCATCCTGTCTGTTGTGTAAAGAGAAGCAGAGAAAAAAGAGAAATAATTTTTTTATTAAAAAAAGAGCCCTTCACTCCTCCACTCGAAATAGAATACCCTATGAGACTAGACTTTCAATCCTGGGCCTAGAAAGTTTAGAACTAAGACGCCTTAAACAAGATCTAAGTATTGCCCACAAGATCATATGCTGCAACGTCCTGCCTGTCGGCGACTACTTCAGCTTCAACCACAACAACACAAGAGCACACAACAGATTTAAACTTAATATTAACCGCTCCAAACTTGACTGTAAAAAATATTACTTCAGTAACCGAGTTGTCGAAGTGTGGAACTCATTACCGGACTCCATAGTGTCATCCCCAAACCCCCAACACTTTACCCTTAGATTATCTACGGTTGACCTATCCAGATTCCTAAGAGGTCAGGAAGGGGCGAGTACAATTGCACTAGAGTGTCTTCCGTCCCCTGTCCTATTGCTTTCCTATATCTCCTATACCTTTCTTCTATTCCTATATCTCTTCTTCTATTCTTTCATTGATATGTTCTATTACTTTATGTTCTTTTCTATTATTTCTTAGATATATTTTACTATGAGTATCTCCTCTATAACCTTCATCATGTATTTTACTATGTGTATATAGATATATACCCACTAAAACCCTCATTGTGTATTGGACAAAACAAACAAACAAACAAACAAACAAATAAATAAATAATTTTTTTTTTTAAAAAAATGTACTTTCCAATCTCAAAGAACGCTGTAGAAGTCCTCTTCAATCTGAGGCCTTCAACCTTGGCTCATAGCCAAAACCTACAGTAGCTGGTTGAGAATGATGGTCTCATACCAGGGTTGCCTAACATATGGCAAGCATCCCTTCCCCCCCTTCCAAATCTTGAAGATAGACGGTGACCCACCTGAATGGTGTTTCCCATTCATCCGTCTCTTTTTTGAACACAGCTGTTCAACGTACACTAAGTATAAAAGATCAGAGAAAATATTGTTGTCCATAGTCATTTGAGACAGACTTCTATCTCAAAGTGTTTTGGCAAACTACCAAATAACGGTAATATCTCACTGTATTTTTGCAATAAGAAAAGATGCAATGCAACACAGCATCCTACTTGAAACAGGAAAGAATCTGCACAGAGAAAAAAATTAAATGGGGATTGAAAATGAAGGTATGACACCTTTGATTAAGGACCAAATTTAAAAATATGTTAATATTTGCCTCTCGGCAAATATATTTGCCGAGAGGCAAATAAGGAGCTGTGATGTTCCTTCAAATACACCAGGGTGATTCGACACAAAAATATGTAACCCTTCCCTGGTGCAGAGCTGAAGGGACTGGATACTGTAGCCTAGAGGATAATTCTCTGCCTTACAAGGCAAAGGTTGCAGGTTCAAGTCCCAGTGGGTATGGCTAGCTGATGAGGCCAAAATAAGGCCGAAATAGATCTATCCTAGTCTCCCTTAATTTTCAAATTCAGCAAAAAAACCCCACCATGTGACACATATAGATAGAATTGTCGGCTATCAATAAAATTAACTGCCTTGGAAATGGCCCTGGGTTGGGCCGAGAGGCAAATAAGGAGCTGTGATGTTCCTTCAAATACACCAGGGTGATTCGACACAAAAATATGTAACCCTTCCCTGGTGCAGAGCTGAAGGGATTGGATACTGTAGCCTAGAGGATAATTCTCTGCCTTACAAGGCAAAGGTTGCAGGTTCAAGTCCCAGTGGGTATGGCTAGCTGATGAGGCCAAAATAAGGCCGAAATAGATCTATCCTAGTCTCCCTTAATTTTCAAATTCAGTAAAAAAAACCACCATGTGACATATATATATATATATATATATATATATTACTTATTTTCTTAATGTTTTAACTATTATTAATTCAATCTATATTTTAATTAAATTATTGGGGGGTTTAAATTGATGGATAATTGAGTGTGTGTGTAATAATGCATGGTATGAATGATTGGTATGGCTGGGATGGGTGGGGTGGGAGGGATTATGGCATGGATGGGGTGAATGGGAACGATATGAATGATATATTTGGCCCACCTGGTGTTGGAGAAGCAGGAGGGGAGGGGACACGTATCTCTGGGGTGGCAGAGGGTCAGAATATCCCGGTGCTGCTGGGGAGAGGCAGATATGTCGGGAGCCATGGAGCTAGCTGTTCCAGGGGAATGAGGGATCGCTGCTTAATAGCGATCCCTTGTTCCGGGTTCCGTGAGCTCAACCCAGGGTACTGGTAACGAGTATAATTCTGGCCCTGGGCCTTCTTAAAGAGAGAAGAGCTAAGTTGAAACAACACAAACAACATCATCCAGCTAATAAAAGCAGAAAAATAAAATACTTTGCTGAGAGCTGCAAAGAAAATAGTCAAAGGAAACCAAGGTCTGGAGCAACATCTTTTGCTTCTGGGCCTTCTACAACCTGGTAAACTCCAGATGTCTTGGGCTTCAGCTCCCATAATTCCTTGCCAGCATGACCAAAGTGTTAGTGTACTTTTCATCTTCAGCTAAAGCTGTCATTTATTTCTGCTTCCAGGATTTTGTAACCTAGTTCTATGCAAAAGTTAGAAAGTCCACGGATGTCAGCTGGCTTAGATACGTCTAGCTGTATGTTGGATTAGGCTCTTGGACCGGCTTCTGCTGAGCATCACCTTGGGTTCGGGCCCACAGCTTTACCGAGTCCCAGAGTTTCAGAAGCTATTTAAAATCCATGCTCTCAAGACACATTCTGGAAGAGTAAGAATTCCTGGAAAGCTTTAATGTAACAGGTGGCTACAGCATCAGCAGGGGAAGTAAAGCAGATAAACTCTCAGGTCTAGGTAGCAGATGGCAAAGAAACAGAGCCCCAAATCACCTACTTTGAGCCAAACTCACGCTATGCTAGAAGTACACATATAATTTGTGCTAGGATGAGAAGCCCTTATGTGTATACCATTTCATTGCTATTCTGTAAGAATTTCAGAGTCTGGTATTGTACTTGTCAATGTGCATTATAAAAGTTACTTGAGTGCAAAACTTGCCTTGTAGGGATCTACCACTAAAATGCAGCACTGAAATCTGTAATAATAAATATGAGGAAAAAGTGAACCAAAAGAAACCAAGTTCTAATATGTAATAGTACAAACTAAGTAAAACGATCTGATGAGAGCAATATACCAGTTGTTGAACAGATACAAAGATTTGAAGAAGTAAACAGGGTGCGTTCCAAAAGTAATGCAATTATTTTTTTTAAAGTAATTTATTGAACAGATTTTCACTAACACTTAAAATTCTTCAAATTACTGTCCTTGGGCCTCTACACATTTTTTCCAGTGACTCTGCCATGACTGGTACGTGCCCTGGAAGTCGTCTTCAGGGACCTCTCGCAAGGTCTTTGTCACGGCTGATTGGATCTCTTCTATGAATGAAAAATGCGCCTTGCCACAACGCGCTACAAGTCTGCGAGTTCCTGGCCAAACACCAGGTGCCAATGCTGCCCCCCCATAGTCCTGACATCACCCCAGCAGACTTCTTTTTGTTCCCAGTCCTGAAAGGAACCCATTTTTCATCCATAGAAGAGATCCAATCCGCCGTGATGAAGACCTTGTGAGAGGTCCACGAAGATGACTTCAGGGCACGTATCGGTCATGGCAGAGTCGCTGGAAAAAATATGTAGAGGCCCAAGGACAGTACTTTGAAGAATTTTAAGGTTTTGTGCAAATCTGTTCAATAAATTACTTAAAAAATAATAATTGCATTACTTTTGGAACGCACCCTGTACTATCTGAAGCATCCACAAATAATTTTGACTTTCCGATCTAATACAACCAAATAAGAAGTAAAGCATACTAATTTAAATAAAAATATATTGGATAAGATATACAGGGAAATTACATCTTAGTGATAGGCTGTAGAAGACAAGGGTCAACAGGATGGTTGACAAGTATGTTGAATGTCTTATATATTCATATAGATGGATTTATAAGTGAATGCACAATTATATATGCATACGTGTACATATATGTTTTTTATGTGTTTGTATGTTTGATTATTTGTTTGTTTGTCTTTTTAATGTATATATTTAATAAAGATTATTTTAAAAAAATTAAAAAGAGGACCATCAATAGGAGGGCTTGTCTTGTATCTGTTCTGTCTGGCTTTATCAATTATCAGGAAATAAAGACCCACTCACAATGCATACAAAATTCTCAATAAGCAATGTATATTAATAAAACAGTTTTCATAAGAACATTGATGAATGCAGAGAATTTCATCTTGGCAGCAGTTCCCCCATTAGCAAAGAGATAACGGACTCCGGGACGCTCCTCAGCTACAGTCATAAATCAAATGTCTCTAATACATTAAACACATTCACTTTTCCCTCCTTGCCTTTCGCAAGCTCCTTAAAACCCACCTCTGCCGTCAGGCATGGGGGAATTAAATTTTCCCTTCTTCCTAAGCTTATAGAATTGATACATGGTATGCTTGTATGTATGAGTGGTTCTTTAAATAGGGTTTTTTAAGATTATTTTTAAAATTAGATTTGTTTACATTGTCTTTTTATATTGTTGTTAGCCACCCGGATTTTGGAGAGGGGCGGCATACAAATCTAATAAATAAATAAATAAAATAAATTCATATCCCAGGCTTTCACAGCTCCACCAAAAAGCTGGTTTCAAAATCCATGGAGCCAGAAAAGGTCCCTCCAATCCAGGGCACCATCTCCCATGATATGAACTTTGCTTGCCACACCACCTTTTCCCATTAGCCTGTCTTTGTATACTGCCAAGAAGTGGCCAAGTGTTCCATAGACCTAATCAATGCCAAGAACCCCTTCTAGAGAGATATTCATGTCTGCATCTCATCCTCCTTATTCTTGCATCTAACAGAGGTCATCAAAGTCCCTATCGTCCTCTGACTCAGACAATACCCTAATTGGGGGTTCCACAGTCTCTGGTGGTCCTCAGTCCCTAACTCTCCCTCAGTCTCACTCTCAGACTCAGATGGCTAGTAAACTGGCCTGAGATGCCAGTACTCCTCCAAAATCCATGACCAGCCAAGCTGGATGTGGACCACTCACAACAGCATCTTTGAGCATTGTTACATTTCTAAATCATCATCCAGCCTCGGTCTGCAATCCTAAATACAAATAAAGCTAACCAGAAGTATCATATGCTGAAATGAATGAGCCTGATTTTTGAACAAACATGGCTAGGATAATTTGCTTGTTTGCAATTTCTAAATTGAGAATTTTTCCATGAAGGCAAACAAAAGAAAGGCACCTCTACGGCTTGGACTGCTGGTGTGATCAGCAGCAGTTCCAAGCCTTTCTTTGATGTTTCTATCTGTCTTTTGCTGGCACTTGTCATTGTCAGCCAGTGTAACCAAATAATCAGCACTAAGGATAAAAAAATTCCTCTATTTCCGCAGATAAATTCTAGACCAGTTGTGGTGAATCTTTTTGGGCTCGGGTGCCAAAAGGTTGTGCATATGTGCAATAGCATGCGTGCACATGCCCATGCCCATAGTGCAATGCTCCTGTGCATGCACGCAACCCCCCTCTGCTTCCCCCCACATGCGCATAGGCATCACTGACGCCTCTGGACTTCCAGTAGGTCTGTGGTCGTTTTTCGCTGTCCCCAGGATTACGGAAGCTTTCCTGAAATCTGGGGAGAACAAAAACAGTTGAAAAGATGGCCGAAAATCAACTGGCCAGCGTGCATATGTGTGCTAGAGCTGACATGTTTTACTTATTCATTCATTCATTTATCTATCTATCTATTTATTTATTCGACTTCTATGCCACCCAATCCCAAAGGACTCAGGGCAGCTTACAATAATAATATAAATACAGTACAATATAAATAGATACAAAGCAAAAAAAAGAAGAAGTCTAAAACCCTATAATAAAAAGCCCATTTGTTATGAAAAAGACAGTCATGATCATATACATGCATACCATTCATACAATTGGCCATAAAAGATGTAAATTTGTGGCCCCCTGGCCTGCCAGCAAAGCCAGGTCTTTGTGGTCTTACGAAAGGCCAGTAGGGTGGGAGCAGGTGGGAGCAGGGGAAGTTGGTTCCATAGAGCCGGGGCAGCCACAGAGAAGGCCCTCCCCCACGGTCCCACCAGCTTGCATTGCTTAGTTGATGGGACCCAGAGGAGGCCAATTCTGTGAGCTCTTATTGGTCTCTGGGAGATATGTGGCAAGAGACGTCCCGTAAATAGTCTGGCCCTGAGCCATGTAGGGATTTATAGTTGATAACCAACACCTTGAATTGTGCCCGTAGACTAATACGAGGCCAGTGCAGCTCGTGGAGCATAGGTGTTATATGGGTGTACCGAGGTACACCCATGACAGCTCTTGCAGCTGCATTCTGGACTATTTGCAGAATATCTGGACATAGGGCAACGCCAGATATGGCTCCGTGTCACCTCTGGCACCCATGTCATAGGTTCGCCATCACTGTGCTAGACCATTGTAGATGGTAAATGGCAACAATAACCAGAATCAATAAATATGTTTCTTGTCCTGGTCAATAATTAAATCTTTCCTGTACAAGCAGTGATTTTCAACCTTTTTTGAGCCGCGGCACATTTTTTACATTTACAAAACCATGGGGCACATTGAGTGATGGAGGGGGCGGCTAAAAAAAGTTTGGACAAAAAAAATTTCTCTCTCTCTCTCTCTCTTCCTCCCTTTTGCTCTATTTCTCTCTCCCTCCCTCTTTTTCTCCCTTCCTCTTTTTTCTCTCTCTCTCCATCCCACTTTCTTTCTCTTTTCCTTCCTTCCTCTTTTTTGCTCTCTTTCTCTCTCCCACCTTCCCTCCCTCTCTTTCTCTCTCTCTCTCTCTTTCTTTCTTTCTTTCTCTCTTTCTCTCTCTCTCTCTTGCTCTCTTGCTCTCTCTCTTGCTTTCTTTCTCTCCCTCTTGCTTGCTTTCTCTCTCTTGCTCTTTCTTTCTCTCTTTCTCTCTCTCTCTCTTGCTTTCTTTCTCTCTCTCTTGTTTTCTTTCTCTCTCTGAGCTTCGCGGCACACCTGACCATGCCTCACGGCACACTAGTGTGCCGCGGCACACTGGTTGAAAAACACTGATCTAAGGGATAACAGGAAAACCACATTTTTCACATCGAATGCATTTTAGTGCTGAAGACCCAGCCTGAGTATCCCAAACAATTACAAGAATATTCATTGCATGCCCCAATTTGCAAGCCAGAAAGTGACATTTCTGGGCAACAATCCATTTCCAATCTGATAGTATGACTGGCAAGAGTCTGTCATGCTAACTATACCCTTGGTGATCTTCAATGGATCCTTTTTACCACCATTCATGTTTTGCCTGAAATACAGCTTCTCTTTCTGTAATTTGCAAATGTCCGTCACTGGCCAAGATTTTGTATTATTGCTGAGGAATGGAGTCATGCTTAGTCTCATTGATTAATCAATAGCCTTAATTGAGTTGCAGCTCTTTAATGGATAGCCCACTGGCTCTTGTTTTTCTAATCTCCCTGCACGCATTGACCCAAGCCACTCACCTGCTGAAAACTGCTTAGGCAGGAGAAAGAGCTGCCAAGATCATGAAGGTCAGGCATTGGCCTGAGACCAAGTTCAAGATAAAAAAAGAAAAGAAAATATTTCTCAAAAGTCAGGCATTTTTCCAAATAGAAGGCTATACCCATGTTTTAAAAGAGCAATAGTAAGGGTCAAGGTTCATTCTAGTCATTTATAAATCACTGCTCAAAGTGTCTCAGTTCAGTTTCTGGTCAATTTTTGTTTTTAAAGGCTACAGTTCTATTTACTTGGGATAAGATCCTACTGAACTGAGTGGGTTTCTTTGGTGTAGAATAAGACAACATCATTAGAGAAGAACAGAAAGATAAATTCCTTGACTTGGGCCTGATAAACAGCCAGGCTAGAATAAAATAATATTTCAGAGCAAGTTTACTGAGTAGCTAAGGATGCAATTGGATAAGGATTAGGACAGCAATGGCGAGCTTTTATTGTGGTGTTCTGGTACCATCCAATATGAGCTCTTATAGCCCTGGTCATCTGTGGACATCAGTCAATGTCCACAGATCAATCCTCAGCTGCTTACTTTGATATTGACAAAGATAAGATTACATCAAAGGTAGCCTTAGAATATTCTTCCAAAGCCCTACATGGCATTGGACTAGTTTATTTACGGGACCGCCTTTTGCCGCATGAATCCCAGCAGCCGGTTAGGTCCCACAGAGTTGGCCTTCTCCAGGTCCTGACGACTAGACAATGTCGCCTGGTGGGGCCTAGGGGAAGAGCCTTCTCTGTGGTGGCCCTGGTCCTCTGGAATCAGCTCCCTCCAGAGATTCGCACTGCCCCCACCATCCTCACCTTCCGCAAGAGTCTCAAGACTCACTTATGTCGCCAGGCATGGGGCAATTAGATCAAGACAGATTCATGGATGCCAAATGTATTGGTGGTTATTGAAATGGATGTCCATGTGCTGCCTGCCGTTGAGGCAGGCAGGATTCCCTTGAGTACCATTTGTTGGGGGTCAGGGGAAAGGGAGGGTCTTGCCTTCTCTTTCTGCTCAAGATCCCCAAGGACAATTGGTGGGCCACTGTGTGACACAGAATGCTGGACTCAATGGGCTTTGGCCTGATTCAGCACGGCTCTTCTTATGTTCCTGTGTTCTTAAGACCCCCTGTCTATTAAATGTGATGTATGGCTGTGATTGAATTGGTTCACTGTTTTTAATATACAGTGATCCCCCGAGTTTTGCAATCCCGATCATTGCGAAAGGCTATATCGCGATTTTTCCACCCGGAAGTAAAAACACCATCTGCACGCATGCGTAGATGGTGGAGTTTGCGTTCCCCGCTGGGCAGATCAGCTGATGGGCGGCCGAAGGAACCTTCCCTGGGTCTTCCCGCCGGCATGGGGGGCTTCCTAGCACCCCCCCGAACCCCCAACTCGGGTTTGGGGGTTGCTAGGAAGCCCCCCATGCCGGCGGCGACCTTTTAAAACACCCGTGCCGCTTCCCAGCTGAGTCCTGCAGCCAAGCGCCAAAGGCGAACTTCTGCGCTTGGCTGCAGGACTCAGCTGGGAAGCGGCACGGGTGTTTTAAAAGGTCTCCGCCGGCATGGGGGGGCTTCCTAGCACCCCCCCGAACCCCCAACCCGAGCTGCAAACGGCGGGTAGGCGGGCGAGCGGCAAACGGCGGGTGGGCGGGTGAACAAGGAACCTTCCCTGGGATCGTGCACGAGCGGCGGGCAAGCGAGTGGCGGGCGGGCGGGCAGCGGAAAAGCGGCAGACAAGGAACCTTCCCTGGGATCGTGCACGAGCGGCGGGCAAGCGAGCGGCGGGCGGGCGGGCAGCGGAAAAGCGGCGGGTCTTCCCAGGTGCGGAAGTAAAAGCACCATCTGCGCATGCGCGGCCATGAAAAAAGGGGTGCGCATGCGCAGATGGTGCTTTTACTTCCGCACCGCTACTTCGCGAAAAACCGATCATCGCGAGGGGTCCTGGAACGGAACCCTTGCGATAATCGGGGGACCACTGTATTGGAATTTTAGATTATAGTTTTTAATTAATTTAATTAATTAGATTTGTTGTACGCATTGTTTTATATTGTGTCTTGTAAGCCGCCCTGAGTCTTCGGAGAAGGGCGGCATACAAATATTATTATTATTATTATTATTATTATTATTATTATTATTATTATCAACAACAACAACAACAACAACAATAATAATAATATTGACTTCAAGATGTGTAGTGCTGCAGATACTTGTGTCCCCAGACCGTAGTAAATTATAAGAAATATGGAGGGTGTCTGGGTAGAGAGATTTGTTTCTGATAAGTGAAAACCCCAAGTAACCCATGTGTGTGTACCCTGAGAACTCGATCAGTGATCTCACAGCAAAATTAGTATCCTTTGCTCCTAAGCCGTGGTGGTGCAGTGATTAGAATGCAGTACTGCAGGCTACTTCAGCTACCTGCCGGCTGCCTGCAGTTTGGCAGTTCAAATCTCACCAGGTTGACTCAACCTTCCATCCTTCCATCCTTCCAAGGTGGGCAAAATGAAGACCCCGATTGTTGGGGGCAATATGCTGACTCTCTAAACCGCTTAGAGAAGGCTGTAAAGCACTGTAAAGTGGTATATAACTATTGCTAAAGTTCTTTCTTCCTTTGGCACTTTCCCCGCTGTAGGACACTTATATCCAGTCACTGCTTTTATTCCCTAGCCATCAGAAATATGGTTGCATTGCTCCACAAGTGCCTTTAACACTGTTGTTCTTGGTGATCACAGAGCTTTCTGTCAGCTGATGGGTACTCTCCCAGTGGACTAACCAGGGAATGCGAAACCAAAATCTAGCCATCAGCGTAGAGCAGGGGTAGGCAAAGTTGCCTCTTCTATCATTTGTGGACTTCAACTCCCAGAATTCCTGAGGCAATCATGCTTAGCTCAGGAATTCTGGGAGTTGAAGTCCACATGTCATAGAAGAGCCAACTTTGCCTACCCCTGGTGTAGAGGAAAAAGCTGTATTTTGTAAATGTGTCAAGGTGCTACGGTATCTTGATTTCAGCAGGGAGAGGGAGGATCTGAGGAGCCTGTAGGCAGGATAAAGTCATAATTCCTGCCAATGGGACAAGCTGCCCTGTGACTCAGGAATCAATGGGTTGGGGTTTTTTTTTTGCAATATTTACTCCTGCACTAAAGATCTACAAGAAGTTGATCAGCTGAGCTACAGACATCAACTGAGCTGCAGACTCCCCAAATGTCATGGAAACCTCTGAGTGGTATCAATTCCAAATAAAGTGCAAATTTAGAAAAGGGTCATTGCAAAATAAACCCGATCTTTCCATTGTGAGGATCAACATGTGTTACTTTTGAAGGGAACCAGAAGGGAGCTAAAGGGTTAAAAATATGCCTATCCTTCACACCAAAGTACTGACTAGATTAAATATACCAATAGTGACTTTTTAATTGAACTCTAAATTAACTCGACACACGGTGACAAATGTCACATATATTGTGAACCTTTGTTTCTGGCCTATGCCGCATGACATAAAAAAGATTGTCTCTCTTTTTTCCCTGTTCATCACTACAATTTATAGTGCTACTGCTGAATGTGCTATGTCAAGTCTTTCAAATTATTTATTATCAGACACTATTCAGTGTAATGAAACATACATTATTATATATAGCTTTGTTCAGCACAAAGGAAAATTGGGCTGGCCTCATTTTACAATTTTCCATAATGGATAATAAGTGTAGAAAAACATTAGGCAAAAAGTGTATGGTTTTTTTTTTGTCATTTGTTGTATTTTCTTACATTAAAAAAACCCCCAACACCAATATTTAACGGGTATTGTGGCTTGGAGACTCTGATAACTCAAGAGTCCAACTCAGGAAGCTCAAACTGCCCAAGGAGCTACTGATACAGTAATACAGAAGAATTACTGAGTCTGTCATCGGCACCTTTATAACTGTCTGGTTTGCTTTTGCAACCCAACAAGACAGACACAGACTTCAGAGGATAATCAGAACTGCAGAAAAAACAATTACTACCAACCTGCCTTCCATTGAGGACCTGTACACTGCATGAGTCAAAAAGAAGGCTGTGAAAATAGTTACTGACCCCTCACATCCTGGACACAAACTGGTTCAACTCCTACCCTCAAAACGTCGCACATCAAGACAACTAAATACAAGAACAGTTTTTTTCCCCAAATGCCCTCTGCTAAACAAATAATTCCCTCCACACTGTTAAACTGCACTACTATTAATCTTCTCATCATTCCCATCACCCATCTACTCCCACAAATGACTGTATGACTGTAACTTTGTTGCTTGTATCCTTACGATTTATAATAACTGGGTCCTAATATGATTGGATTGTTTATTTGTGATTAAGTGATAGTCTGGGTACATTAATTGTACCTTACGATTTTTGATGAATTTATCTTTTCTTTTATGTTCACTGAGAGCATATGCCCCAAGACAAATTCCTTGTACGTCCAATCACACTTGGCCAATAAATAATTCTATTCTCTTCTGTTCTATATTCTAACTTTACAAACTAGTGAAGTGCCTAGCTTCCCTTCCACAAGAGTTCACCTCCTCTTCTGAGGGTAAAAAATACAATCAATGATGACTGTGGAAAAGAGATTCTGCCCCTAGTCCCTACTATGTGAGGGGTTCAGTGTTCTCCTCACTTCCATTCAACATCTACATGAGGCTTCTGTTCTGAGTGAACTCATCTGTCACCATGGCTGAGGCTTCTCAGTACACTAATGATTCCCAATTATGTATCTCTACTCTGTGAATGAAATGATGCCATGAATGACTTAATCCTGGTGCTATAAACTGTAGGGTCTGGAGGGAGAATAATCGGTTTCAATTGAACTCTAGCAAGACCGAGGGGCTTTGGGGCCTGCTGGCTCTGGGGCTCTGCCATCTTTGGTGCTTGATGGTGTTCTGCCGGGCTCTATGGTATGAGTCTCCCGAAAATTCAAGGGTACAGATTTCAGACACACACACACTTGAAAGTTCAAATACAATGTTCTTTATCACAAAATTCAAAAGAAACAAAGCATCCTTTTTGTATTGCAAAGAGCACTAGTCCCAAAACAACCTTGTAGGCTGTACAACCCCCTTAATCAGTCCTTAAGTACTTAGCTAGCAGCTGTGAAGAAACGTCATAGCCCTCCTTCTTCCATGAAGTGAGATACACACACTTTGCTCTGCTTTGGTTTCCAAGTCATGAAAAATCAACAAAGTTCGGAAACAGCAAAGCATGGTCCTGAAGAAACAACGATCAGATAATCTTCCACAACGGCCAAGCCAGCACACTGCTATTTATATCAGCAGCTCTAATTACTGGAGCCCCACCCAAACACAGGTGGCCTCTCTTATCTCCTGTAATATTTCTTCAATTGGTCTCTTCGATGCATAATTCTGCGCATGCATGGATCTAACACTTCCTCATCCGAATTGACCGAAGATAATGGAGATTGGCTTCTTGGGCTGTGTGCCAAGCCCCCCTCTTCCAAGTCACCCCCACCTTCTTCTTCGTCCGAGGAAACTGCACTACCTGACTCTGTCAGCAATAAAACAGCCCTATGACATGTTGATGTTTCCCCTGCATCCACCTCCACATTCCTTGGGGCAGGAGCTGGGCCAGAGCCAACCACAACAGATGGGGTTGCATGGCCCAGAAATAATTGATGTGCAATCTAGGGATCCTCTTAGACTCACAACTCTTGGTTGAAGATCATGTGGGACAAGGGTAAAATGCTCCCAGTTTGCTCGTGCCTGTGGGTCATTGGAGAGCCAGTTGTGAAAGGAGTGAGAAATTCTGCCCACCCACCTGGATGTTGCTACTTGGGCAGGCACAGAACATTTTGCGCATTCTCATTGGGTAAAATAATCCAAGTAGCAGCGTCCGAGCAGGTGGGTGGAGCCTCGCACTCCCTTCACTACCTGCTCTCTGACGACTCACAGGAACAAGCGAACTGTGAGCATTTCACCCCTGATGTGGGAGTTGTGGTTGAGATCCTTTGCACATCTTACGGCTGTGCACCCTATCCGGTGGGTGGGAATACTTTAATGTAGCCTACTTGGACCTGCTCTTGAACATTATCCAAAAGTTTCAACTGTTGCGGAATGCAGCAGTTTTCGTGTTTTAAATTAACTGTATGCTGTCTAAAGTCACTTTTTTTTTGTGAAATACAGTAATTGGCCACATAACTTTGATTTTTTAAAAATAAATAAATTGGTTTCATTCCAACTGATGGATCTAATTCCAACATAGAAAAAAGTAGAATGGAATATGACATGCAACTTTGTTGGCCTTGGAATAATAAGGAAGGAGCCGCCCCGAGTCTTCGGAGAGGGGCGGCATACAAATCCAAATAATAAATAAATAAATAAATAAATAAATAAATAAATAAATAAATAAATAATAAATAAATAAATAAATAAGGAATTCTGCATTACTGAAAGGTTTGCATACTTGCGAAGAAACAACTTTCATGCACATATTCATTTCATGTTGTTCGAGGCATTTCACTTCATACTATAAAATATGCGGTGCTAAAATAAAAAGAGCATTTTTTCCATTAATGAGAATGCTGCTTTGAACCTCCTCCCTAGGTAACTAATTAATTTATCTCTCTTTGGAGGCAACTGCCTAACACCTGGATGAAAATGCCTGTTGCAGAAATACCGTTCTGTCTAATACGCTGTGCTCCTTTTATATTCCTTAATGGGACAAACTCTTGTGAGAGAATATAGGCATCAGTGAGAACCATAAAAGTTTAACAGATAAATAAAATCTGGTCCTGCCTGTTCGTGCTAGATCATGTTACTGTATAACCTTTTCACAATGATGTTTCTACCACTGGTAATGTAGACGTGAAGGTAACTGCAAAATGGTCAGAGTTTATTATTTTATATGGACTCCCGATAAGTCAGAGGCAACAGTGCTTTCTCAGTTTCTTAGGGACTGGTCAGTGGTGAAATCCATTTTTTTTTACTACTGGTTCTGTGGGCGTAGCTTGGTAGGTGTGGTGTGAATTGGTTGGTGTGACTTGGTGGGCGTGGTAGGGAAAGGATACTGCAAAATCCCCATTCCCTCCCCACTCCTGGGGGAAGGATATTGCAAAGTCTCCCTTCCCACCCCACTCTGGGACTAGCCAGAGGTGGTATTTGCCAATTTTCCTAATTACTCAAAATTTCCACTCCTGGTTCTCCAGAACGTGTCAGAACCTGCTGGGTTTCACCCCTGGGACTGTCATCATGAGATATGCTGCCAGCTATAATCTCTCCCGCAATGTATTGACTATTTGGGAAATAAGTCACAATGTCCTCCCAATGTACCAACATTTCACAAACAGATTTGCTATCCCCTTTTCTTTTTTTTCTTTTTTTTTTAAATATACTTTATTGGTTTATAAAACAGGGGAAGAGGGGGATGGGAGTACAAAAAAGAGAGGTGGGAGGGGAATGGGGTAAACAGTGTTGTTATATCACAGCTTATATATATTATTGTTTACATATTCCAAGTATTTGTCCATATGTAAATATTTCGTATTCAGTATTCTTATTTGAATAATCTTATAGCTGTAATATTTGATAATCCAACAATAACAGGAAAAGAAAAGGGGTAGAAAGGGAAAGAAGGGAGAAAGAAGGAGAGAAGAAAGAGAGAAGAAAGAGAGAGAGAGAGAGAAGAGAAGTAGTACCTGCAAGCAAGCAGGTGTTTGTATTGTGATGGCTTAGTTTAACTATCTTTGTTATTTTTGTTAGTGGAACTTAATCATAGATTGTAATATTAGTAGTTTTTTAGTAATTATCATTTCATTTTTAAAAAAATTATTAATTTTTCTTAAAATAAACAGACACACATACAAACATTAAACATAAAGTGGGGGTGCATTTCCCCCGCTTCTCTTGAAAGTATAAGTTCAAATACAGAAAAAGAATACATAATTGAATATATGTTGAATATTAAAAAATCTAGTAAATTTAGGTTAAAATTTTCAAAATCTTAAGTACTATGCATATATAAACTAAAATTCTTAATATGTTGCTTATGCATAAACTGATATACCATAGTCATCAAACAATACATTTAATCTAAATACTTAACGTGTATAAACCAAGATTCTTTATATGTTGCTTATACATAAACTAATGTACCATAATCATCAAAGAATACATTTAAACTAGTTTTAACTACTATACGTATATAAACCAAAATTCTTAATATGTTACTTGTACATAAACTACTATACCATAATCATCAAAGAATACATTTAAACTAATATTAACATTGTTATCACCTAGGTAAAAAACAAATACAAAAGATTAACTAAAGATAAATTTGTATATCTTATTTTTTCTTGTCTATCCATTTATAAACATTGTTCCATGTTTCATAAAATTTAGTATCTTCTTTAGTAATTATCAAGTGGATTGAACTCAGACAGGGATTGTATTGATTTTGGTCCGACTTTTTATTATGTGTATCTTTATTTTGGTTTATATTAAGCGATTTTTTAATTATTTTTCGCTTTGTCGTCTTTGGAATTGGATAGCCATCTGAACCATTTCTCCCAGGCCTTGTAGAACTCTGAATCATTTTTGTTTTGAATTTCCATTGTTAATTTTGTTAGTTCGGAACATTCCATAATTTTACTAATGATGATTAGATTTGTCGGAATGTCTTCCTTTTTCCAATGTTGTGCGTATGTTAGTCTGGCGGCCGTTAGTATTTGGATAGTGAAGTATCTGTCTTATTTACTTAGTTTCTGTCTAAAAATGCCCAGAAGAAATAACTCTGGTTTAGTTATGATCTTTGTCAATATGACTTGGTCCATTATTCTTTTAATTTGTGTCCAAACTTTTTGGGCGTATGTACAAGTCCACCACATATGATAGTATGTTCCCTGGTTTTTTTTACATTTCCAGCATAGAGAAGATGATTGCATGGACACAAAACTTTGGATACACAATAAGACTCACAGAATGGGGAAAAATATACACAATTAATTATAAAATGACACTCGCTGTATCCTACAAAGAAAATCTTTACAAAATGATATACAGATGGCACCTTCCACCAGCTAGGCTCTCTAAAATGTGCTATCCCCTTTTCTATTTTTCATCTTCTTAGACTTAGATAGCTTTGATAGAAACATAGAAACATAGAAGACTGGCGACAGAAAAAGACCTCATGATCCATCTAGTCTGCCCTTATACTATTTTCTGTATTTTATCTTACAATGGATCTATGTTTATCCCAGGCATGTTTAAATTCAGTTACTGTGGATTTATCTACCACGTCTTCTGGAAGTTTGTTCCAAGGATCTACTACTCTTTCAGTAAAATAATATTTTCTCACGTTGCTTTTGATCTTTCCCCCAACTAACTTCAGATTGTGTCCCCTTGTTCTTGTGTCCACTTTCCTATTAAAAACATTTATTTAACCCTTTAACCCTTAGTTGCATCATGCTCCTCAGAATCACATGAAAAGGTAACATGAGAACCTATTGGAATATTATGAATGGAATTAAGGACAGAAATATCAGATAAGGAGATGGAGGCAATGGTGACCAAAATAATAGGATTGAGATAATGGAGAAGGACAAGGAGAAGAAGGAGAGAAACTGAAAGCAGAACCTGAAATTTCAGGAGACATTAGCACAGTACTATTAACCAAATGGAAATATTGTGAGAAAGTATATCCAAGAAAGACAGAAAGTGTTCATGCCACTGCTGAGGCTTGCCCGTGTCCTGCGCAACTGATCACGGATTCTGAGGATCAAGAGACGGGTGTGGGTTGGTATCCTTGGCCAGTGTACTTGGCACCCAAGTCTGTTAGCAAGGAGGTCAGAGAAGATGTGGGGTCAGATGCTGAAAGCCAACCAGGTCCTGTTGTACCTCCAGAGGTGCCCATGAGTGACTCAGGAGAAGAGGGAAAGCCTCTTCTTGATGCCAGAGTACACAGATTTGTCAGAAGGCATGAGTGGCTGAACAAGAGGAGATCTCTGCGTGAATAGATCTCTAGAACCCTTGGCCACACCTTTTGGCTATTTAAGGGTGAGCCTTGTGACGAGCCACTGCAGAAGTCAATTTTTGAAAGTACCAGATGGATGTTCGGATCTGCTCTTGGACTAGTCAATGTCCAGTCAACGAAGCAGTGGAAGTGATGTGCTGGTGCCTGGAGGCTGTTGGGGCCTGGATGGGTGTCAACAAACTCAAACCCAACCCAGACAAAACGGAGTGGCTGTGGGTCTTGTCTCCCAAAAAGGACAATTCCATCTGTCCGTCCATTACCCTGGCGGGGAAAAACTACTGACCCCCTCAGAGAGGATTCACAACTTGGGCATCCTCCTCGATCCACAGCTGACACTGGAACATCATCTTTTGGCTGTGGCGAGGAGGGCGTTTGCCCAGGTTCGCCTGGTGCACCAGATGCAGCCCTATTTGGACAGGGAGTCATTGCTCACAGTCGCTCATGCCCTCATGACCTCAAGGTTTGATTACTGCAACGCTCTCTACATGGGGCTACCTTTGAAAAGTGTTCAGAAACTTCAGATCGTGCAGAACGCAGCCGCGAGAGCCATCGTGGGGCTTCCAAGATTCACCCACGTTTCTACAACACTCCATGGCCTGCATTAGCTGCCGATCAGTTTCCGGTCACAATTCAAAGTGTTGGTTATGACCTTTAAAGCCCTACATGGCATTGGACCAGAGTACCTCCGGAACTGCCTGCTACCGCACGAATCCCAGAGACCGATAAGGTCCCACAGAGTTGGCCTTCTCCGGGTCCCGTTGACTAAACAATGTCGTTTGGCGCGCCCCAGGGGAAGAGCCTTCTCTGTGCCGGCTCCAGCCCTCTGGAATCAACTCCCCCCGGAGATTAGAACTGCCCCCACCCTCCCTGTCTTTAGTAAACTACTCAAGACTCACTTATACCGCCAGGCATGGGGGAGTTGAGACACCTTTTCCCCAAGCTTTTTTATATTTCGTTTTATGTTTGGTATGAATGTGTTGTTTGGCTTTAAAAAAAAAATGATAGGGTTTTATATGCTTTTTTAATATTAGATTTGTTCTACTATAATATTGTTTTTATTATTGTTGTGAGCCACCCCGAGTCTTTGGAGAGGGGTGGCATACAAATCTAATAAATTGAATTGAATTGAATTCAATATTTCTGTTATTAATTACAAAGTTAGAAAGTGGAATCTTTGTCTTTGGGCTTCCTGACAACTCAGAGTGAGTCGTGTTAATGAGAGATGGTTGATCAAAGAGAAATATTTGGGGAGCTTGATTTACTGCTTGAGACTCTACAGCTGAGACCGAATGGACTTATTCCTTGCTTTGCCGATGTATTTTAGACATTTAAATCTCCCTGCTACTAAACTATTAGAATTGCATGCTTAAATCTTGTCAAATCCGTGTGTGTGTGGACTTATTTCTTGAGGGGCTCATCGCTGGGACAGAAGAGCCACTAGTGCTAATGGGAAAATGAAATATTCTCTGAAAGTGCTGTGAATGGCAGCCTCTCTAGTCACGTGGATTTCTCCCATCTCGATGCTCTTCAGATGAAATAATTCTCAGCCTGGGCTTTGTGGAAACTGGTCCAGCCCAAGTGAAGAACTCTTAAATGGGGGAGGCTGTTACTTATCTCCTATAGACTGAGGCATATAAGAAAAAGGTGATCCCAGATCTACCTTTATGTTGGTCTCTAAGGCAGTGTTTCCCAACCTTGGCAACTTGAAGATATTTGGACTTCAACTCCCAGAATTCCCCAGCCAGCGAATGCTGGCTGGGGAATTCTGGGAGTTGAAGTCCAAATATCTTCAAGTTGCCAAGGTTGGGAAACACTGCTCTAAGGAACTGTCTCCTGGCTGGAGTTTCTTACCATCTCCTTGGTAATATTGTGTGTGTGTGTGTGTGTGTGTGTGTGCCTGTGTGTGCCAAGTGATCTCTTGTTTCATACAATTTTCAACGAGGTCTTCCTTAGCGATGGAGCCAAAAGTCAGACTAATTGGAATGCTGGCATTTATGGGCTACTGCCTATTACTGGAGATAAACTAGGTGGCATGGATCCGCCAGCTGCCCTGGAGACTCTGCTAAGTCTTTTGCTGTCTCCACCTTTCTTTGCTTGGCTGTCATGGTGTTGCTGTAATGAGCTGACAAAGGCCAAAGTGGGTTATTTCAGTCTTCCTCATCTTTGACGGACAGGGCTAAGCTACAGTATCTCATAACAGGCAGTGGTATAATTAGTGCTATGAGTGGCAGAGCTTGTCTAACCCTAATAATGATTGGAGTCACAGGTTCTTTCATTTATTTCTAGAACCTGGAATCTAGGAATACAAAGATGACCTGCTTGGACAGGAGGCAGGAAAGGGTGGAGCACCACTAGATATTTTTAAAGGAAACACAGACTTGTTGAAGGGGTTGTGATTAGGTTTGGAGAATCTTAATGCAGCCTAGTCTAACATCCTCAGTATGGTTGTGTATCTTGCATGTTCAAATTGAATACCGTAGACTCCTATGCACTCGCACGCACGCACGCACGCACACACACACACAAATGTAAACAAATAGCCTGAGATGGCCAGGCAGATGGTGCAACAAGCGATGTGAAAAAACAATATTTTCACATGGAGCAAATAAGTATTCTTGTTTTCAGTTATGAAGCTTTTTCATTTCCTACTTTCTTTCCATTCTTGCCAGTTACTGTCTTTCCCACCATATTGCATTTCATTTCTTTTACGAGCAGGCTTGCATTTAGTACCCCAGCCCTTATTCTAGCCTTCTCCCCCCCTCCCTCCACAAAGAAGTATATTTAAGGAATGCTTCCCTTTTACAGCTTCTAAGTCACTTCATTGCCAGTAAACTGACAAGCGTACAATCTTCTCTCTAAATCCCCAATATTAGAGAACAATATTGCAGCTTTTTTGCAGCGCTGAAAGCAACCAAGAGCCTTACAAAAATCAGTTCAAACAATATCTTCTAATTTCAGCAAGCTTTTACCCTAGTTACATAATTATAGAGCAGTTACCCCTTCGCGGCAGGGTTCTCGTACAATGTGCAACGAACCTCCCGAAGTCAGAAAGGAAATTGCTTTCACTTCTCTGAGGGCAACACAATCAAAGGAACAGGCCGATTACCTGTGTATCAGCAAATCCAGAGGAAAGGAAGGCAGGCCCATGGAGCAACTTACGGTTCTTAAGGGTACCAGGACAGGAAACAAAGGCTTGCCTTGAGACAGAAGCCAGCTCCTTAATTAGCTGATAAATTCCAACAAGGGCCAAGAATTGGACAAATGGGCTATAGCCACCTACAGAGATCAGCAGACAAAGTTGGTCTCACAGAAACAAAATCCATCCTTGTAACTTATGCAACATTATTTATTTAAAGCCCTACATGGCATCGGACCAGAATACCTCCAGAACCACCTTCTACCACACGAATCCCAGCGGCCGATAAGGTCCCACAGAGTTGGCCTTCTCCAGGTCCCATCGACTAAACAATGTCGTTTGGCGGGCCCCAGCGAAGAGCCTTCTCTGTAGCGGCCCCGGCCCTCTGGAATCAACTCCCTCCAGAGATTAGAACTGCCCCCACCCTCCTTGTCTTTCGAAAATTACTTAAGACCCACCTGTATCGCCAGGCATGGGGGAACTGAGACACCTCCCCCAGGCTTTTACATTTTATGTACGGTATGCGTGTGTTGCATGGTTTTTAAATGATGGGGTTTTTTAGCTGTTTTTTAATATTAGATTTGTTTCCATTGTAACATTATTATTATTGTTGTTGTTGTGAGCCACCCCGAGTCTTCGGAAAGGGGTGGCATACAAATCTAATAAATTATTATTATTATTATTATTATTATTATTATTATTATTTATTTGTCAAACAAGTGTATTATTATAGTACATATTAACATAACATAACATAAGTAGAACGTAGTAATATAACGGATAATAAGACAGGGACATTAGGCACATAAGTGCACTTATGCACGCCCCTTATTCTGCTTTTCCTTCTCCTTTATAACTGGTTGATGTACCAGTTTTCGGAGTATAAGATGCACCTTTTTTCTCCCTAAAAGAAGCTGAAAATTTGGGCATGTCTTATACTCCAAATGCTTTTTCGAAGCTTTTCCCCCCAGCTCTAATGACGTGCTAACAATCTTCCCGGGTTGCAGCACTTTTAAATTCCTACTTCCTCCGAAGTAGGTTTTTCCAAGCCCTAAGTCTTTGCAGTCTTGTTTCCATTCCTACTCCCTCTGAAAAAGGTTTTCCCCCCAGCCCTAAGCAGGGAATAAAATAATGTGTTGAAGCTGAACAGAGTAAGGATGCTAGCCAGATGAATACCTAGTAGGTAGATTTTTTTCTCCTATTTTCCTCCCTCAAAACTAAGATGTGTCTTATGCACCGCTATGTTTTATACTCTGAAAAATATGGTATGTTAAACTGTTGAAGAGGAGAGCTGTTGGGACAGCACGAAAGTGATTCTTGCAATTATCCAGATGTTTGCTGCCAAGGGAGAGGAAGGGCAACTGATCAGCAAGTCACCACAACAGAGCTTAGAAATTACAAGATGCCAACCACACGCACACAGAATCCCTGTGTAGCTAATTAACACAACAATAGAAAGTCAACATAAGCCCAACTATACAGAATAAGTGTTTATGAGCTGTCAAATTTTAATCTAATTATGTTGATGAATCTTCCCTGTTATAAACAGTATTTCAACAATCTTTCTGAGCAAGATGTTCAGTTAAAGCTGCTTCTCCAGCAACTCTGGCATCTTTGATTGTTCTAGCAGAATTTGCTGTAAGTGCAGGGACAATACAACCAGAAGGTGACAGGTTGAAGAAACTGGCTTAAATAAATCTCAACTATATTTTAAATCCTGTTTTTGTGATACAATAATGCGAATATTTTCACTTAGAAGCAAAATATCAGCTTACACAAGTAACATTTATTTAGATTATTCCTTGCTTCAGGATACAGAAAGTCAACATTGCGTATAGGAGATATCAGAAAGAGGTGGAAATTGAATATATCAAAGTAGAAAATGCTGTCTCTGGAATAGCAAAAATCCTTTTAAGTACCTGCCTCCCAGTATCACTGTATATTGAGGATTCAGTATGAATCCGCAAAATAGTAAAGCAAAGGGAATATTAATTTGTTTAAAGGTTACGAGGAAAATTAATGTATCTATGCATAGATCAAGTTTCAGGGGAATATTGTCATTAATATATAGAGAGAGGTTGCTTAAATTCAAATGCCTTTGGGCTTCAAAGGTCACTCTAGCACATTCTATAGCAAGACATGATCAACATGATCATAGTATTGACTACTCAAGACATTAAAAATAAAATAGAAGTCTAACAACAAATTAAAATGTATACATAGAAATTGATAAACATTGAAGTTTTATTTGATGTTTAATTCCTTCTTGCAATAACTATTCCAAGAAAATACCTTTGTGAGGTAAATATTACAAATGGTCTCGCGGATATTAATATCAATAAATGAATGGTTTAAAGTTTCTATTGTTTTGTAGGAAAGGAAAATGTAAACGTAGGGTACAATAAGAAAGTTTTTATATAATCCTCTTAGACAACATAGAGAGGCTCATGTCTGCTTTCAGTCAAAGAGATCTAGGCAGATTTTAAAAGCTCTACACAGCTTGAGAAGTGGGAAAAACTGAATAGGATTTAATTAATAGGGAGAAATGTGAAATTCTCATTTGGGTAGGAAAATTGGCAGTTCTGTGTTAGCAAAAGCTTCAGAAGGCAAGGATTTAGGAGTAGTGATTTCTGACAGTCTCAAAATGGGTCAACAGTGTGGTCAGGCAGTAGGAAAAGCAAGTAGGATGCTTGGCTGCATAGCTAGAGGTATAACAAGCAGGAAGAGGGAGATTGTGATCCCGCTGTATAGAGTGCTGGTGAGGCCACATTTGGAATACTGTGTTCAGTTCTGGAGACCTCACCTACAAAAAGATAGTAATAAAATTGAACGGGTCCAAAGACGGGCTACAAAAATTGTGGAAGGTCTTAAGCATAAAACTTATCAGAAAAGACTTAATGAACTCAATCTGTATAGTCTGAAGGACAGAAGGGAAAGGGGGGACATGATCAAAACATTTAAATATGTTAAAGGGTTAAATAAGGTTCAGGAGGGAAGTGTTTTTAATAGGAAAGTGAACACAAGAACAAGGGGGCACAATCTAAGGTTAGTTGGGGGAAAGATCAGAAGCAACGTGAGAAAATATTATTTTACAGAAAGAGTAGTAGATGCTTGGAACAAACTTCCAGTAACTGAATTTAAACATGCCTGAGATAAACATATATCCATCCCAAGATAAAATACAGGAAATAGTATAAGAGCAGACGAGACAGACCATGAGGTCTTTTTCTGCCGTCAATGTTTCTATGTTTCTAAAATGCAAGGTCCATCTAGAAGATGGGGAGATGTGTCTTGGCCGCATAATACCCATGAAAGTGTCTAGGTGTCCTTCTCAATCACAAATTAAGCAAGAGCGATACAACTACTAAGAAGGCAAATGCTAGCTTGGGGTACATTAAAAAAAGAACATAGAGTGCTAATGTATCTATTGTTCCACTTTATTCTGCTCAGAGCAGACCAGTATTGGCTTCCTTACCAGTAAGGGCCACACTGCACACCGATAGTAAAAACGGCGATGTGTGCGCAGCTCCGGGTGAGATTTTGCTTCTGAGCATGCACATCTTGCAAGGACATGAACGCATGTGCAGAAGCAAAATCTTGCCAGGACCTGCCCGCTGGTCACCCGGAGCTATGCGTGCATCGCACCATAGTGTGGTAAGTAGGAATCCCCGCCTGAAGCAGACCCATGTGTTCAATGCTGACCACTGCAATTAAAAAGGGTGGCAAAAATTTTAAAGAAGATCTGAAGAGCACTTTAAAGATGGATAAAGTCTCAAAATCATCTCTAGAAGAAGTGTTTAAACTAAGGCTCTTAACAGAATAACAGAGTTGGAAGGGAACTTGGAGGTCTTCTAGTCCAACTCCCTGATCAGGCAGCAAACCATATAACATTTCAAGCAAATGGTTGTCCAATCTCTTCTTAAAAACTTCCAGTGTTGGAGAATTCACAATTTCTGGAAGCAAGTTGTTCCATTGATTAACTGTTCTTACTGTCAGGAAATTTTTCCTTAGTTCTAAGTTGCTTCTCTCTCTGATTAATTTCCACCCATTGTTCTTGTCCTACTGCCAGGTGCTTTGGAGAATAGCTTGACTCCCTCTTCTTTGTGGCAACTCCTGATACATCTTACTATATTTAATCTACAAAAAAAAAATGCAATTAAGCACAGATATTTTATAATATTTCCAAAATCTGAAGGGCTGTCGCACAGGAGTGATGCATTCCATCGCTCCTAGAGCAGGAGCAAAAACAGTGGGTTAACATTATAAAGATGGAGGTACATGCTCAGAAAGACCTTCCTTCCTGCATGAAATACCAGCTAGTGAAAGAGGCTGCTATGTGACAGGGTAAATTCTCCTTCTCCAGAAGTCCTGAAAATTTGCTCCTGCAAATCAGACCACTAGAATATCTCTGTGGTCTCTTCCATCTTTTACATACAGTAATTTGATTGAATAGCAGCAACAAAATGCTGCTAAAGGATCAAAATCATGTTAAGCAGCATTTTGTTGCTGCTAAACACGATTTTGATCCTTGTTCACATGATTACATTTTGTTTTAATTTCAATTTGAAAATTCCAGCAAAAGTGTTGTTTTGTTTTGTCACTGGTATACAGAAGCATTAGTACTTTAGATCAGTTACCTAGTTAAAAGTCTTTATAAATATATTAAGTATGTTTGCTATGTTTATGTCTATGTCAGAAAAATATTTTTTCATGTTTATTATACACTGCAGAGAATTTTTAAAGAGAGTTCCTAATTTCATTACACTAGAAATGTAAAATGATTCAAGGGGCCAATGACTTACATGACATGGGTTTGCCTGTATATGATCCTACTTGTGTTTAATAATAATAAACTAACTTTAATAAAAGAAATAATATATTAAAGTTTTTTGTAAAAATCAAAACCAGAAGCATGCAGAGATGACTGATTCAGCTGGATTCAATTACCTTATTTATATACAAGAATGTAGATGAAATAAATTTTACTATACCAATATAGATGCTTCTTCAAGAAGTTACAAGTAGCAGAGAAGAGTTAGTTTCATTTCAGCAGCAGACAAGCACAGAGTGGATAAGAGAGTACAGAGAGCAGAGTGGAGAGTGAGCCACACCCAGCCTTAAGCATTCAATTTCGATTCTCTGCACAAACTCAGAAGTAGTTAGCTCCCATTGGCTGACTTCGTTGCTATACCTATTTATTGGCTAAGCTTGTTAACATGGCTCTACCAGTTCATGAAGATCTTAACAATATAGTACAGTAATTTTAAACATTTGTGAATGTAAATTTGAATTATTTCATCAGAAATTAGAAAGTACAGTTTTCAATATGTGAAGCTATGTGTTTATTGAGTGTGGGATGTGGCAATACTGTAAAGGTCTTTCAGTTACTACAGAAAGAATATCGCAGCTCTGATTTATCATTTTATATGGATGTTTATTCTTTACGTTTGAGTTAGTCTCTTTATGGCAAAATGGATAGATCCATCAGTATAATTTTTTGACTGAAGTTTCATGATCTATTTAAAATTTGAGTTATTATAGGCATATTGGTAATTCTTTTCTTTTTTCTTCCTTTTTTCCTTTTAATATTTCTTATTGCTGAGTATTAAAACAATAAATGTTTTTTTAAATTAGAGCCTATAGGAAATGCTATTTTGTAGTTTGAAAAACAAAGATGCTAGACTTTTTATCTAACCAAGAAAGGTGGTATATTTGTGGTATATATTTAAACTGTGCATGTCATTCTGGAGAAAACAGAAATATGTGGATTTATGTAAATAAGAAGCAAAACTTCTCTACCTTGAAGTTGACTTGGTGACTTTGTGTATAAATCCAGAAAAGTATATTAGCAACTGAATGAAAGTCAGCATTGCTGCCTTCATTTTGGATTTGGGCTGGTGATGGGCAGCTAACCTTTGGGAATTGAGATGCTTTTCTAGCCAAATCCTAACCAAATCCAACTCCACTTAAACTTGTGTGATAAGGTTGGCTGCACATTATCAGCTACTACATAAACGAAAACTAGCCTTGCAAAAGGTGGTGTTGTGCCTCCTTTTGCTGGCCAAGCACCCCTCTGGTTTTAAATCTGCAGTGGCAGAATAATAAATAAAAGTCGACAAAATCATTCCATGAATTATGTTTTTCCTTCTGCAATCATCAATAATAATCAGAGCAACAGAAAGAACATCAGACATCACATCAGATCTTGAGCGTCAAATGGTCCATCCTTATCATCAGTCCGTTGAAGATGCTGCCCTGTGGCCAGCAGAATTAGGCACCATCTAAGCTTGTTGCTCAGGTAGGTTGTTGTCCAATTAATTACTGTATATGATCTGCACAAGATCCAGTTGGAAGCATGGGACGGGAGAAGCTTGCAAAACTGCGGCAGTCTGGTTTAAGGGCAATTACATTCTGCGCTGTTTTTTGCCAGTAGAACAAATGAATTCTTGGCCAATTCTGAGTTAGTCCAAAAAAACAGATCTGAGAATTCATAGTTCAGCTGGCAAAACCCAATCCTCTATGATCACTAGGGTTGGCAGATACATAGACTTAGCAGATATTACCTTAGGAAATTTTAGTTGAGATGCCTCCTAATCTCTAAAATGGCATTTCTGATTTTCAGAGATTCAAAATGACATGCCAATACAATGGTACAATGGTACATAGGAATCAATGTAAAAGCAAATAATGCGTGCGATTGGGGAAACCACAGGGAGGGTGGAGGTCCTGTTTCCTCCCTGGAGATTCCTAGAGGCCCCATGGAGGCTTCTCCCTGCCTTTTCTGGCCATTTCCTCCCAGGAGATTCCTAGAGAGGCCCCACGGAGGCTTCTCCCTGCCTTTTCCGGCCCTGTTTCCTCCCAGGAGATTCCTAGAGAGGCCCCACGGAGGCTTCTCCCTGCCTTTTCTGGTTACAGTTTCGGAGGCTCAGGTTCATAAGTGGAAAATGGTTTGTGAGAAGAAGCAAAAAAATCTTGAACACCCGGTTCTTATCTAGAAACGTTCATAAATAGAGGCGTTCATAGGTAAATGTACCACTGTAAATGTTACGCTGTAATAACAAAGCCCCACTCTTATCCCAGCCCCATTTGAATTTGAGCAGCAGCCTTTCTACACGAACCTTCAATGAAGGAAGGGACGTTGGCTGTGATTGCAAGCAGAGAAGAGGAGCCAATGCCCCCAAACCCTGTCCTGTCATTTTAGGTAATGAAAACAAGGTCTCTTGGAAGGGAGCAATTCACCAGGGGTTTCAATGGATGGTTGGAGTTTGATATATGAGGCGAGTTAAATTGGTATCAATAAATACTAACCCTGGAATGACGTTCTTTAATTATCAGCGCAGATTATACATCACTTCAAAGCAAACAAACAGCATGCATCAGGCCACAGAGGAGCGGTGTGCATAATGCTAAGCAGAGGTAGCGCTAGCAGTGCCGCAGAGCAGCGAACTGCAACCTGCAGACACGAAAGCGTGCAGTGTTTTTGTGCAGGAAAACGGAGCAAAAAGCCTGAGGTTCGGTCTCTTAAAAAAGTATTTGATTTCTGTAAATGCTTCAGAAAAGATGGGCACGAAGGGCTGCAACATCTTGTAAAAGAAAATTGCCATTCGCTTTTCCTTTTGGTTGGCTTTACATGCATGATGTATGCAGGCTCTTTATTCTAAATCTGCACTTCCTTCCTGCTTGAATTGTACTCGGAGGTTCAGAAGTTGCTTTTAAACATCTCGGATTGGATAGATTTTAGATGGATAGGTTTTAGTATAGCTTTTCATACCCGACACCCTCCAGACGTGCTAGGCTACAATGCTACCACTCCATCATTCGTTAATCATGTGTACTTATTGGGTAGAAATAAAGGCTGCAGGGCAAAGCATCTGGACTGCAGCAGGTTGGGAGATTTCAGAGTTATGAACATAGGGACCATTTACCTCCAATTGTCTCTGCCAGTCGAGTTTGGTCCACCAGGGCAGGTGCACTCTGGCCCCATCAATTAAGTGTTCGCCTTGCAGGATCAAGAAAGTAATGCATCGTCTCATGCAATGCCTGCCCTCTGCAATGACCTCCCCCTTCTCCCAGACGTTGTGTGGTTCCAGCCTTGTATCATTCAGGAAATTATTGAAGATCTTGCTGTTGTGGGCTTTGTGTTTGTAGAGCCCCATTTTTCTTATATAAGGATTGTTTATTTGTACCCGGATGATAGAAACATAGAAACATAGAAGACTGACGGCAGAAAAAGACCTCATGGTCCATCTAGTCTGCCCATTATCATTAAGTCTTGTACCTTACGATTCTTGATGAACTTATTTTTTCTGTTATATACACTGGGAACATGTGCACCAAGACAAATTCCTTGTGTGTCCAATAACACTTGGCCAATAAATTATTCTATTCTATTCTTTATTCTGTAGTTTTGATCTTTTGATTTGCTCTTTTTTGCATGGTTCACATGTTTAGGTACAGTAGATATAGACAGTCTACACACCGCTGATAAAATACCAGGTTTTATAAAGCACTTCAGAATTTTTTCCACTTTTAATATAATATATAAGCTGCACACTTATTTTATTTAGCCTATGGCGATGTTGCGTTAGCCAGGACTCGACTCTACAGTGTTAATTCAGAGTTATCACAGGCAAGGTTTGCCTGTCTAAGGATGCTAGTCCATTTGGTTCACACTTGCAGGCTATCCAGAAGTGCACTACAGGGGAGGACTAGCTCCATATCAGAATGTAGCAGGATCCGGCCTTCTCCCCCACCACTGATGTCGCCTCACAATTGAGCATCTCATTTGGACAGATCCAACATCAAAAGTTACTTGCATCCCTGTAAAGATGCAAAACTAGCTCCTCCATTGGAGAAGCAATGTATAAAGTGAAATGAGAACCGGAACAAGCAGGTCGATGCGAAGACCATGGAAAATGGTCCCCAGAAGACATTGGCACAAAAATGCATCACCAGAGAAGAGGACAAGAAATAATCTTTGGAAACTGATCAAAGAGAGAAGCAACCTGGAATTTATTATTTATTTATTTATTTAATTTGACTTCTATGCCACCCAATCCCGAAGGACTCAGGGCGGCTTACAACAGTATAAAACTACAAATAGCAACAAGAATAAAAAGAAGTCAAGAAAAAAACTAATTTCTAAAATCCTAATTAAAACTTCAGACAATTCAACAACATACCTGCTATTCATTTATACCAATCCAGACACATGGACAAGCTAGTGGTTCAAGCCCGCTGCCATAGCCAGGTCTTCGTGGCCTTACAAAAAGCCAGCAGGGTGGGGCCATAGGGACCTTGGGGGGGAGTTGGTTCCATAGAGCCGGGGCAGCCACAGAGAAGGCCCTCCCCCGTGGTCCTGCCAACCTGCATTGCTTAGTCGATGGAACCCGAGGAGGCCAACTCTGTGAGCTCTTATTGGTCTCTGGGAGGTATGTGGCAAGAGACGTCCCGTAAATAGTGTGGCCCTGAGGGATTTATAGGTAATAACCAACACCTTGAATTGTGCCCGGAGACTAATAGGAAGCCAGTACAGCTCACGGAATATAGGTGTTATATGGGTGTACCGAGGTATGGAGAAGCTTCCCAATAGTGAGGACAATTAACCAGTGGCACGGCTTGCCTTCAGAAATTGTGGGCACCCCATCAGTGGAAGCTTTTAAAAAGAGACCGGACAGTCACTCATATGAGATTGTGTAGGTTCTCCTGTTTTGAGAAGGGGACTGGAATAGAAGACCTCCAAGGTCCCTTCTAGCTGTATTCTATTCAAGTGACCACTGAGCCCTGACAGAATGAGTGTGCATTATCTGTGACCAACAAGGCTAAACAGCATCCAGGCAGATTGCCATGGTCACTGGCAAAGGAAGTCTAGTAGCACTTTGGAAGCATCTTAAAGGTCGTCATATGGAAGGAGGTCGAGCTCTTGTTATCTATTTTTCCATGGAAAAATGGATTTAAGATGGTATGAGGTGGCAGATATCAATCGAATCTAGGGGGAAAAAATTCCTCCTATTATAGTCTGGCAAAAGCAGCTATTTATTCTGAGATCTAAAGCATGTGGTCAAAGCAATAGGCCATTCCGACCTCCAGAGGGCCTCCGGGAGGGCAGTGGAAACTGTTTTCACCCTCCCCAGGCAGTGAATTATGGATGTGGGCATTCGCCCATGCACAATAGCACCCACCCACACTCTTTTGTGGCACCCAAGTAAAAAAAATGGTTCGCCATCACTGGTGTAGGGTTTCTTGCCAAAGCAGGGGGTTAGACTAGAAGACCTCCACGGACCCTTCCAATTCTGTTCTTAATTTTATTTTCATTTTTAAATTTTATGGGATTTATAGGGCGCCCAACTCCTGAACGGACTTTTATTTTTATCACCACCACCATCATCTATTTATTTTATTTATTTGTGAAACATGTATAGATAGTAATTTGTATAAACATAACGCAACATAAGTAAAAAGTTATGACAAAAGAAGACAATAGGACAGGGACAGTAGCACAGTGGTGCGCTTATGCACGCCCCTTACAGACCTCTTAGAAACGGGGAGAGGTCGTGTAGATAATCTAAGGTTGAAGTTTTGGGGGTTTGGGGAAGAAACTACAGAGTCATCATCATCCTCTCGGCGCAGATTGCTTTAGGAACGCGGAGTGAAGATTACTTACTAAATAACACCCCCCCCCCCCCAATCGTAGCCACAAGGAAAATGTCGCTACGATTTGCAGCTTTCGGAATCCAATACCCGTGGTGCGCGGCCTCCCATTGCACCGAGAAGCAACCGAGCAACCTGCCTCCGGATTCCCGTATAGACACTCCCACACCCGCACCCGCCACAAGCGATTCCCCACCCAGCTGCGGCTGCTCCTTCTCGGAACGGCGAAAACTCCTCCTCCCAGGCGCAGAGCGCGCTAGGCCGCAGACGCCGCCTGCATCATGGCCCCGCTGCGCTTTGCGGCGAACCTGGCCTGGCTCTTCCAGGAGGAGCCGGCGCTAGTTCAGCGCATGGAGGCGGCTTCGCGGGCCGGGTTCCGAGCAGTCGAGCTGGCCTTCCCTTATGCCACCGGCGCCCCGGAGCTGCGCGCAGCAGCCGAACGGCACGGGCTGGAGGTGGTCCTGCTCAATACTCCGCCGGGTACCCGATTGCCTTGTTATTTTCCTTTCGGGGACTTCGCCTTCTCTTCGCCTGCTTTCTCCGGGTCTCCCTTTTTCTCTTCCCCTGACCTCTTGGGTAGCGACGGCTGAAATCTCCAGTGGGCGCCTATAGAATGCGGGAGTAGACCGGTGCCTCACGTGTTGATCGGGCGAAAATCGGAGGTCTTCATTCGTTTTGTATCTCATAAAAATCAGAGTAATTTACTGTTGCTTCTTTTGTGAAGCCACCCAGCTATTAAAGGCACCATGTTAGACAAAAGGGGGGAAATGACTAGCACATTTGGTACTTGCTTCATCAACTGGGAAACAATCTCTCTTTTTCTATCTCTCTATGTTCTTTCTGTCTGTCTGTCTGTCTGTCTGTCTATCATCTATCTATCTATCTATCTATCTATCTATCTATCTATCTATCTATCTATCTATCTATCTATCTATCTATCTATCTATCTATCTATCTATCTATCTACAGTATCTATATCTATTTCTACTAGTTTTTTCTCATCATTCCTATCATCCTTTCCCTCCCACTTAGGACTGTATGACTGTAACTTGTTGCTTGTATCCTAAGATTTTTATTAATATTGATTGTTTCTTCATTGCTTATTTGACCCCTATGACAGTCATTAAGTGTTGTACCACATGATTCTTGACAAATCTATATTTTCTTTTATGTACACTGAGAGCATCTGCACCAACAGATTCCTTCTGTGTCCAATAACACTTGGCCAATAAAGAATTCTCTCTCTCTCTCTCTTCTATCTACCTACCTATCTATCTACAGGGGGTGGACAAAAAAATGGAATCACTTGACTTTTTGGCATCATAATATTTGAACATTCTCTAATCAATCAATTAACAATTTGTATGAATCAATACCTCAGAGAATTGAGGGTGTATTTGCCGCAAAAGGTGGACCAATACCATATTAAAATATATTTTGATGGTTTTTCAAGATGTTTTCATTTATTTGTCCACACCCTGTATATCTCTATCTCCCATCCATCCATCCATCCATCCATCCATCCATCCATCTATCTATCTATCTATCTGCCGCCCAACTCCTTTCAAACTCTGGCCAGGGTACAACAATTTAAAACAATACAATAACAATTTTAACACCCCAAAAATAAATAATTCATAACCTTTTAGCCAGAGCTAGATGGTATACATAGTTCAGTGGCCCCAGGCCTGCTAGAGGCCAGGAGGTTAGGTAATAGTGTGGATCTCCGGGGAAGTTAGTTCCAGAGACCTGGAGCCACCACAGAGAAGGCCCTCCTATGTGCCCCGCTAACCAACATTGTCTAGCCGACGCGACCCTGGGAAGGCTGACCCTGTGGGCCCTAATAGGTCACTGGGAGGTATGCAGCAGAAGACGGTCCATTAAGTAGTCTGGCCTTAAGCTATGTAGGGCTTTAAAGGTGATAACCAAATCTGCCACTTGTACTGTATGCATCAATACCACTTATACTCCAAGCTTTTTGAAGGGTCTGGAATTTGCATTTTAGCTGACCATCTATCTTTTAAAAACTCCCCTTTTACCCCTCTCTTCAAAATAGTGGCAGATGAGAGCAAATGCTGACAAAATTGCCCCATCAAAGAACTGTTTTCTCAGTAGTGGGTTAACCAAGCAAAGGTCCTTGCCAATACATGAGATCAATTTGTGCTTTCCTTTTTTCCCAGGGAACCAAGAGAAAGGTGATATGGGTTTAGGAGCAGTTCCTGGACGCCAACCTGAATTCCGGGAAGCTGTGGCTTTGGCTGTGAAGTATGCCAAAGAACTGAAATGTCCAAGGTAATAAAATAATAATAATAATAATAATAATAATAATAATAATTATTATTATTATTATTACTACTATTATTATTATTATTATTATTTATTAGATTTGTATGCCGCCCCTCCCCAAAGACTCGGAGATTAATTAATTAATTAAGATAAAGCTTGAACCAATGATAGATGTGTCCCTTTACCAGCTGGATACCCTCCGGTGGATTGCTACCAGTGCAGCCTGGATCTATGAACTAACTGGTGGTGGCAGTGGCAGGTTCCGCCCCCCTACCCCAGAATGCTTCTGTGCATGTACAGAAGTGTCACATGAACCAGTAGTGACAGAATTTGCAATCCATTTCTTTATATGCAGTCATTACTTAATAACAATTTATTTAGCGACTGTTCAAAGTTATGACAGTGCTGAAAAAAGTGACTTGTTATTTGTTTGTTTGTTTGTTTATGTATTTATTTATTTATTTATTTATTTATTTACTTACTTATTTATTTGTTTTATTTATTTATTTATTTATTTATTTAATTGATTGATTGATTGATTGATTTCTATACCGCCCTTCTCCTATGACTCAGAGCGACTCAAAGCATGTAGAAATCTAAATAACATTGCATATTAAAACCCCCATAATTAAAAGTTATCAACACATTCACACATCATCCATCACACATTCATTCACTAGGTGGGACACGGTTTTAAAATTTCAGTGGCTCCAGGCCTGCCGACAGAGGTGGGTCTTTAAAAGTTTACAGAAGGCAGGGAGAATGGGGGCAGTACAAATCTCCGAGGAGAGCTAATTCCATAGGGCTGGGGCCGCCACAGAGAAGGCTCTTCCCCTAGACCCCGTCAGACGGCATTGTCTGGTTGACGGGACCTGGAGAAGGCCGACTCTGTGGGACCTAACTGGCCGCTGGGATGTACAAGGCAGAAGACAGTCCCGTAAGTAATCTGGTCCCATGACCTATGACTGATGGTTGCATTTTGGATGGTCCCAGCACCTCACAACCCCATAATAGCCATTTGTAAGCTTCCAGCTGGCTTATAAGCAAATCAATAGGGAAGCCAGCAGGAGGTTGCAAGTTGTGTGACAATGCGCTTAACAACTTCAACTGCTGGAAACTGCTGACATAAGGTCACTATGGTCACGTGATGTTTTGTGTAGTGAGCACAAAGCTTAACAGTGAGGTTGCCTGTCTCAATTAGGGTTGCTAAGTGAGGACTATGAAGGATCTCTATAGTTCTATCTTTTTCTTTTTCTTTGGGTCAGTGTTGATTCCGGGCAACTGGGCCAATCACTGCGATTTTCTTGGCAAGTTTTCAGAAGTGGTTTCGCATTTCCTGCTTCTTCCCCGGGTGGAGAGTGACTGACCCAAGGTCACCCAGCTGGCTTGGTGCCCAATGTGGGACTAGAACTCACAGTCTCCTGATTCCCAGCCTGACCACTACAGCAAACTGTCTCATTACATTTCTCTCCCATAGCCTGTTATAAAATATATTTTTCTATGCAGGAAACAATCAATCAATCAATCAATCAATCGTACATTTCCTTTTGGCTTGCTGCTCTGTTCTTGAAGAGTGGTATTTTTTATAAATCTCCTCCCTGTGGCAGATTAGATGGGAATGATACAGGCAGGTGCAGCCTTGCTCTTCCCAGATCCAAGCAACAGTGTGTCCTTTTTAACTGGGAAGGAATCAGAGACTAAATGGATGTGTCTCTTACTTACTGAATCTGGCAGAAGCCTTGATGGGTGTTGTAAGAGACAGATTTACTTGTTTTTATCTTGCTTCTTGGAAAGTGGGGGTAGGGGGACTCTGGAGCTTTCCATGTCCCATAATGGAAGGGGAAGAAGAGACCTTGGAAATCATCTAGTGCAGAAATATTCAAACTTGGCAACTTTAAGACTTGTGGACTTCAACTCCCAGAATTCGCCAGAATTCTGGGAATTAAAGTCCACAAGTCTTAAAGTTGCCATGTTTGAAGTCCCCTGATCTACTGTGAATCTTCTACCTAAAGCAGGAATCCACTAATAAAGAAATATCCAGCCTCTGCTCATGCATTTCCAATGAAGGGAAGTTCATTCCCTTGTGGTAATCTGTTCCATAGTTGAATAGTTTTTGATTTAGACTTTTTCCTTTATGTCGCACCCCAATCTCCTTCCTAGTGGTTTAAACCTTTTTTTAAAAAAAATTCTGTCTTCTGGAACAACTCTGAACAATGTAACCTGTCTTCTCTCTGACAGCCCTTCAGATGTTTAAGAGACAGCTATGGTATTTTTCTGCAATGTTCTCCCAGCTAAACATTCCCAATGCCTCTATCCATTCCTCATAAATTTACAGGCATTTTATTATATTGGGTAGCCTTTCACCAGGTATGTTCCAGTTTGTCAATGTCCTTATTAGATGCAGTTGCCTCGGACTGAATATAATATTCTGTTTGACCAGCTAAGAATTAGCAGGAACAATTACTTTTTATAGTGAACATAGGACTAAATTTTGTTTCCCAACTGCATCACACTGTTGGCTCATTTCAGTTTACAATCCATTAAGATATTCAGATTCTTTTCACATGTACCAATTTACATGCAGCAAAAATATTCCCAAGCTACTGGAATTTATTTAGATTACATTGCTACCAATCTCAATAGCACCTTTTTGAGGAGGCTACAGTAGGGAAATTAGCTGATTAAAGTAATTGGCTATGTTTCCACCACACACTGAACTACCACTGCATTTTAGACCCAGCATGCTGTGCCAAGCTAGCACATGCAGTTTTGTGAATATCACATAAACTCAAATAATGGGATTGAGTGAACCACTGTGGACTCCACAACAGTTGCATTGAGCCAACTCCCTAAGAAAAGCATCTTTTTTCAGATTGGTTGTGAAACCTGAGGAAGATGGGCTGCTTTAATGTTTAACAGAGAAGTGCTGTACTCGTGTATGGTCCAATGCAATTCTTCTGAAAGGTTTTGAAAGACCCTCTTTTAAGTACATCACAGGAATAACCCAAAGTAGGCAGGTCAGTTTAGGTTGACAGCATACAGTCTTTAAGGTGGATAAATTGCAGCAGTTGCAATGATCCAGAGGAACCGAGATATCTTGAGCTTCAAAAGTGATAGGAGGAACCCTCGATAACAACATATAACCATGTCAGTAGTGATTAGTGGTGCTTGGAATGTGTTTATTTCCAGACCACAAGCAGTTATGCCATCTTCTGTAGTGCCGGGAATCAGTAACAGATTCTGTTGTGCTCTGGTGAACCAGAGGATATAAACTTTCAACCCTTAATAATAATAACAGAGTTGGAGGTCTTCTAGTCCAACTCGCTGCTTAAGCAGAAAACCCTACACTGCTTCAGACAGATGGTTAACTTCCAGTATTGGAGCATTCACAACTTCTGGAGGCAAGTTGTTCCACTGATTGACTGTTCTGACTGTCAGGAAATTTCTCCTTAGTTCTAAATTACTTCTCTCCTTGTTTAATTTCCACCCATTGCTTCTTGTTCTACCCTCAGGTGCTTTGGAGAATAGGTTGACTCCTTCTTCTTTGTGGCAACCCCTGAGATATTGGAAAACTGCTATCATGTCCCCCCGGTCCTTCTTTTCTTGCTCTTGGTCTATGAATGGTTGGACATAGAGGAAGGAAAGGAGGAAAATTGTGAAGAAATTGACCTCTTCTTTGCTTTGCCTAGAGACGGCTGCCATCTAATTCTAGCAGTCTTCAAAAGTTTTCTTTCAAATATTAGTATTAGCATTTTAGACTTATATACCGCTTCACAGTGCTTTACAGCCCTCTCTAAGCAGTTTACGGAGAGCATATTGCCCCCAACAATCTGGATTTTACTGGCCTTGGAAGGATGATATGAATGGATATATGTTTATCCCATGCCTGGGATAAACATATATCCATCCTAAGATAAAATACAGAAAATAGTATAAGGGCAGACTAGATGGACCATGAGGTCTTTTTCTGCCGTCAGACTTCTATGTTTCTATGTTTCTAAGGAATGTAGAGCTTGGACATGGGAGAATAGCAAATCATTGAAAGACGACTCAATGCCAATAAAGAGGAAAATGTGAGAAAGAAACTAAATTGTAGTACATAATTGTATGTACTTATTTAAGTAGCTTGCATGGCCACCCATATAACAGCTATTACTCTGGATAGCAGGATTAAAACCCAAACCTAACCCACAGTGCCCAAGGTTAAAACAATAACTGCAAAAAGCCATATCAGCAGCACCAATGCTCACCTAAATTCTTCCTTAAATGCTTGGAGAAAATAACTTCACCTTGATTTTTCTTGGCATACGATGAAGCAAAGAGACCCACTGGTGAGCTTTCAAGTTTCTGGGTCCTATCCTATAGCGATAAGGAGCATTCTGGGTCTTCTCTGGGTCCCATCAACTAAACAATGTCGCTTGGCGGGACCCAGGGGAAGAGCCTTCTCTGTGGCGGCCCCGGTCCTCTGGAACCAACCCCCCCAGAGATTAGAATTGCCCCCACCTTCCTTGCCTTTCGTAAGCTTCTTAAAACCCACCTCTGCCGCCAGGCATGGGGGAACTGCGATACTCTTTCCCCCTGGGCCTTTACAATTTTATGCATGGTATGTCTGTATGTATATTTGGTTTTATAATAAGGGTTTTAACTGTTTTAATATTGGATTGTTATATGCTGTTTTTATTACTGTTGTTAGCTGCCCCCAGTCTACGGAGAGGGGTGGCATACAAATCCAATAAATAAATAAATAATAAATATTTCTTGACTGCCCATCTTGAGGGGCTAACTGCAGGATTATTGGTAGTTTTTATTAAAAGCAAATGCCCACTCTCTTGATTAAATATAAAATGGTACCTCTGCCTACAAATGCCTCTAGTTACGAACTTTTCTAGATAAGAACTAGATGTTCAAGATTTTTTTGCCTCTTCTCAAGAATTATTTTCCACTTACAAATCCAAGCCTCCAAAACTGTAACAGGAAAAGGCAGGGAGAAGCCTCCGTGGGGCCTCTCTAGGAGTCTCCTGGGAGGAAACAGGGCCGGAAAAGGCGGGGAGTAGCCTCCATGGGGCCTCTCTAGGAATCTCCTGGAATGAAACAGGGCCGGAAAAGGCGGGGAGTAGCCTCCATGGGGCCTCTCTAGGAATCTCCTGGGAGGAAACAGGGCCGGAAAAGGCGGGGAGTAGCCTCCATGGGGCTTCTCTAGGAATCTCCTGGGAGGAAACAGGGCTGGAAAAGGCTGGGAGAATCCTTTGTGGGGCCTCTCTAGGAATCTCCTTGGAGGAAACAGGGCCTCCACACTCCTTGTGGTTTCCCCAATCGCATGCATTATTTGCTTTTACATTGATTCCTATGGGAAAAATGGCTTCTTCTTACACACTTTTCTACTTAAGAACCTGGTCATGGAACAAATTAAATTTGTAAGTAGAAGTACCACTGCACTTCCTGCCATTTCCTTGTCCAGGTTTCCCTCATAGTTAGCACGTTGTAGGGTAAGTTGGGCTCAAGAAATTGGCCCAAGTGGGCTTCCATAGCTCAGCCTCCCCTGTATCACACTGGTGGCTTTTAGGTTGTCTGTTTTGTATTAATAGAAAAGCCGGAAATATGTACTCATATGACTTATAAGTAGAAATCCCATTTGGGGAACAGGGATATATGGCATCTGTCATTGATAATGACAGATTCCCAAGTTTAGTGCTCTTCACGCTGTATTTCTTTTTTCTTTGCCGGTTGAGAAGAGGAAAAAAAAGTAGTGAAGCACATATAGCTTCATCCTTTTATATTATTTTAATTGATTGGGGGAAATGAACACCAATCATTACAAAGTAAAGCGTCTTATCAGCATTGACACCTATGATTACACAAGCATAATATTATACAGCATTGTTGACGAGTACCTATTCTTTATCTGTAAAGCAAGGGATGGAAATGGTGAGGGAGAACAATCTGTCTGTCTTACCCTATTGTGTATGTCCCACTTGCTTGTTAAATGGCACAAAGGTACATTAATCTTCCTATAGTGAGCTTGTATGTACAGTTCACAGTGTCCGTGCGCCAATCTAAGGGAAGCTAGGCGATCCTACATTAAATAATCTAACTGCATCTTGTGTAGTTTTGAATGGTTCAAAAGGAAGTGGATTCACTCACAGGAAGTTCGCATGCGGTGATATATGCTAACTGTTTAATGCACTTCATGGATCATTGCCTCTTAGGACATAATTAAACTGGGAATGAAAGAGCTTTTACCATAGTCACATTGTAGCCGAGATATCTTGATCCAAGTACAAAAAGATACACTTCCCCTCATTCCTAACCCTGCTAGTTTGTACAAGAAACAGTTGGCTGAGCTTTCTTCTGCACTGATGCAGCTCTGTGCTTTTAGGATCCATCTCATGGCTGGGCGATTTCCTACAGGTGCTAAAAGGGATGCTGTGTCAACTGAGATGGAAGCCACCTTCATTGAAAACCTCAGATACGCTGCTGACATCTTGGAACAGGTATGGATGTAGGTGGAAATGGGAGAATTATCAGACTGCTATGCTTCTTCCAGAAAGGGAAAGGATCCTATTTAATATTGATTTTACTTGCTGTGTGTGTGTGTATGTGGGAAACTATTACTTTCCAGATGTTGCCGAACTGCAACATCTTCCCCTGTGAGAGCCAGACTGGGGATTGTTAAATTTTCCTGAACTCCAATTTCCAAGAATTCCATAGAATCAAAAGAACAGCAATAACTGCCTGCTCAGTGTTGTGGTTAGCTCTGGCCCAGGTCCTGCCCCAAGGACTGTGGATGTGGGGGAGACATCCACATGCTGCAGGCCTGTTTTGCCCCCGGTGGAATCTGCTGATAAAGGCTCCTCTGACCAAGAAGACATGAGTGACAGGGAGGAGGAGAGTGTGGCAGACAGCTCAGAAGGAGATCAATTATCTAGCTCCTCCTTGGATTCGGAACAAGAGTTAATGATACAGCCACGCATGCGGAGAGCGATGCATAGGCAACAACAACTGAGAGATTATTATCAAAGAAAATGAGGCCACCTGTGGTTGGGTGGGGCTGTGGTGATTAGTGAGGCTGCTATAAAGAGCAGCCTGTGGGTTTGGCCATTGTGGAGGATTATCTGATCGTTGTGTTTCGTGCCTGCTTTGCTGACTTTGACCTTTGTGTGCTGATTTTTCCCTGCTTTGAAACTAAACCAGAGCAAAGTGTGTTTCACTTTGTGAAAGAAGGACTTTGAATTGCCTCACAGCTGCAAGATAAGTATCACAGAACTGATAAGGGACTTGTATAAATTACCAGTTTGTTTGGAGACGAGTGCTCTTTGCTATACAAAAAGAGGGC